>NC_052346.1:17150682-17307693 GCF_016432855.1 Salvelinus namaycush | reverse complement strand
CCCATAATAAGGCATACTGCAGCACCACCACCTGGCTGTTGGGTGAAGTGTAACTATTGTGCATTATGGGAAAATGTCTGAATATTGAATATAATAGGACAAAATATTATAATAGTAAGGCTAATAACACTGCAAGATTAATGGTTCTTTCATAATCTTCTTTCAAAAACAACAAACTCATGTTTTATTTTTGGTTTTATTACAAGCAGATGTACAATTAGTTGTTTGCCATTGATAGTTACAGAAAGGCTGGCAAAAATCCACATGTATCTACAGATATCAATCAGTTAAAAACTGTATAGAAAAAGACCCCAATACTGTACATGAATTACCTTTACTACATACAGTAATATATATATATATATATATATATATATATACACCTTAAAGAGTGTACAGAAGTATACATAGATGTAAATATAGTCAAAGTTATGAGTGATGTCATAACACTATGTGCCGATGCATTGTAAAAGAGAAATACACATTCTGTTAAACTGTAAAGGCTGGCTGTAAAGTTCAAGCCATACTAAGTCAGTAAAGTTATATATTAGAACAATAAACATCTACTATAGCTATTCATTTGGTCACACCTTATCCCATAGTCAATGGCTTTCAAAGTATCTTTAAAAACAAACCCATATTTCATGCGAGAAACATGTATTATTTCAGTGCAGGAGCACAGAAGAGACAATTGTACTTGGATTTCTTAGTATATTAATTGACAGAAAGCAGAATTGTAAAGCTATATCGTTTCATTTGCATGATGTCTCTCTTCCCCGTGACAGCTGCAAAGATGGTGGCTAAATTAAGATAGTTCACTCAGGCTGTTTACCGTTGAAAGAAATGGTATGTTACGGTCTACTTAACTGGGTGTGTCTCCCATAGACACCAATGAAATAGCAACAGCAACTCGGTCTGGTCTACTTAACTGGGTGTCTCCCATAGACACCAATGAAACAGCAACAGCAGCTCGGTCTGGTCTACTTAACTGGGTGTGTCTCCCATAGACACCAATGAAATAGCAACAGCAACTCGGTCTGGTCTACTTAACTGGGTGTGTCTCCCATAGACACCAATGAAACAGCAACAGCAACTCGGTCTGGTCTACGTAGTTCATTGACATTCATTGAACCAGAAAAAAAAACGAAAAAAGAAAAGCTGCGAGTGGGGTGTCTCGCTTCCTCTTCCGCCTTTGACAGTTACTCTCTAGCTGTTTTGGTTGTTAGAAAACGCAATATTAATTATCTAAATAAATACAAGTCAGTGAACAGGTCTCCTCTTCTGAATACAAAAGTAACAAAACAGGATTTTTCTAAGATATACAAAAATACCTAAATGAAAGAATTCTGATCAGAACAGGGTCGCTGCCTGAAAAACACTACATTCTTACTACGTGTCAGTATTTGGTGATCATTTCCGTTCTGGATCATGGAAACGTTCTGATGTACTGCGGTGGGTTGTCCAACATCATTCTAACAGCAACAAGCCAGCTCACAGTTGAACACGTGGGAGTTTTGTTCAATAGCATCCATCCTTGTTTGCTGATATGACTAAGATCCTAAAACACAGATATATGTCATAATGACAGGCTTTAAGGAGCAGGCTTCTTATACATTCAATATTCTGAAGCATAGTCAGCAACACCTACAGGACTAAAACAGTAAAATGCACATACTCTCTCTTTCTCCATCTTTCTGAGGGTTTGTCACTCACAAAACCAACATTTTCCTCCAAACCAACTGACTATTGAGTTGAGCTCTAGGCCTTTTCAAACAGGAAACCTAACAGAGACAAAATGATACACAGAATATCAAACAAAGAATCTCAATACAATCAATTCTAGACAATACCGTCAACTTATGATAGCGTAGTTTGCTTCAAGTTTTCAAGCTTTTATGGAATAGGTTTCGACTGGACGAGACATCAAAGCAATTAAGAGAGAGAGGCGTCATATTTCAGTTTGGAGAGTGTTGAACTGTCAGAGAAAGAGAAGTTATGCTTGTTTGATTCATAAACACACAGAGAAGCTCATTACATCCAGTGGTATGACAGAGGCAGAGCATGCAAACCAGTCAGCAACATTATAAACACCCTAAACGACTGTCTCAGTACCAGTCTCATTCATCCTCTAACTCATTAACAGATGACCACAGAAGTGCTGATAAAAACACTAGTTCTCACCATTTTTGGAGTCATCCACTTCCTTACAGCCGGTCACTCATCATTTAGTCATCCATTGTAATCATTCATTCATGAATCATTCACTAATTCATTCATTATTTGTAAACCTCGTCATAGCAATGTCCAGTGTTATAGTTCTGATTGTGGTGTAATGTTCAGTGTCTTTCCTTTTCATTGAAGATTCATAATACCACCTAATAACAGATGACCATCTTAAATATCATTGCTGCTTTCAATGAAACAGACATCTGCACGTGCACACACACACACACACACACACACACACACACACACACAAAACACACACACACACACACACACACACACACACACACACACACACACACACACACACACACACACACACACACACACACACACACACACACAAATACTGTGTATAACAACATCCTTATCCATATATATACTTTTGTTCCTCTTGGTTTGAACAGATCCCACAATGCACCAAAGGACCACAAGATCTACTGTCAAGCAGCTAAATGTGTCTAGAAAAACCTTGGTTTTGGTACAGTCCCCCCTCCATCTCCCTTTCTCGTTCTCTCTCTCCTTACACCCACCACACAGACTGTGTTCTTATGAGACGGATGGAGGGATGCATGACCGGATGAAGGAGTGAATGGATGAATGGATGAGAGGAGGAGTGGAGGATGAGAGGAGGCGGCAGTGAGGAGGAGGAGATGTAGTGAGGCTCGAGAGGACAGATCCACACGAGCATCACTTCAAAAGGAACAAGAGGAGAAACGGTAGAGGAAAAAAAAAACACATGAAGAAAGAGGAGAAATTGAAACATAAAAGCATCAGAGAAGATCTGAGGGAGGGAGAGAGCACATAGTGACAGATGAGATGTTAAGACCCCTGACAGACTCTTGTGAGAGAATTACTCTTATAACACTCTTATAACACCTTCATGAGGCGTGTGAGACTTCTATGGGTATGTTCTATATTATTTATGTCAAAGAACAGAGCAAAGCAGCTAAGCATAATGTCTACATTCTACATGTTGTATTTCTGTAACAGAGATCCACTGCTCTTTAAGGCTTCAGATCTGAATGTGAGAGATGTTAGATATCTACATGGACAACGTTAAAGCTCAGAAACAAAGTAGGTTCTCTCTCCTATCTAATACTGTCCAACAATCCTGGTGTGGTGTAAGGCAGAATTTCTCTTCCTCTGTCCCATCCAGTCTCAGTGTAAGGCAATAACCATTGAAAAAGTATTTTCTGAGCCTTTGGTTCCAGACTACTGTGTATTTCAAAGGAAACACTGTGTAGATGTTAAGGCGGAAAAGGATTCCCATGCATACTGGTTTCCCACTGTACTTCCTTAGCACTACGTGAGGCAGGATGCCTCAGCTTCCATGTCAGGAAATGGGACGGTTACAAGGGGGAATGGAGGTATAATCACATCACTCTACAGTAGACACAAGGACAGTCTATGACACGGGATACTACACACACAGAACTGTCTCTAGTCCAGTAGAGATAAACCCCTATCACGGCCTAGCCACTTACAACTGAACTGGAAGAGACTAGTGTCTTATGGCGTGTTCCTGGATAAGAGATATGCACAGAGGCAACACCAGTTTGTTCTATAAAAAGCAGGACAGAAAGAGAGAGGAAGAGAGAAAAAGACAAAAGAAAAACAGGAAAGTGTGGTCAGTTAAAGCACATGCAATACCTCTGAACATCTTCCATTCATACTGGGCATCCCTGCTTTATGACACTTCAAATGACATCATCACTGACAGACAGTTGACAGTCGGCAGGGAGATACGGGGGAGTGGCATCCTTTATGACAAACACTTCAAATGACATCATCACTGACAGACAGTTGACAGACAGATATGGGGGAGTGACACACACACACACACACACACAAACACACACACCCACAAACACACACCCACACCCACACAAACACACTGCAGGGTGGGTCTGAGGGGACCCACAGTAGACATTATTGGGTGGAGCCAAGGCCCTTTCCACCAATCCACAGCCACTGCTTGCCTGGAGTCAAGTCTGTTCAGTTCACTCAGCTCCTTGTGCTAACAACACAGCCCTAGGACTGTCGATCATGTGGATCGTCCTTCTGTGTGTATTTGGTGTTCGTTTGCTTTTTCAAAATGACATTGGTAACTGTACGCGTCTAGATTAGGTATCTATTGTCTAGAGGACAGATTGTTCCAGTGGTCAATTGCTCAACACTGAAATCTTGGTCTAGACTTCCAGTCTAAATCAGACTAAACTCCACTCTAGACTACACCGAGGTCTCAGGCCCTGCCCAATTTTGGACGTAGCCAGCCCCAGAGTGACGGGAGTTGCCGGCGAATCGGAGGAGTGGGGTGAAAGTGCAGTAGTCGGGCCCGCCCCTCCAGTGGGTGAACATGAGTTTTTTGGTGAAGGGTTCAGACCTTCTGGGAATGGGGTTCTGGTGGTCGGCCCTCCTGCGCGTGGGCGCGTGGAGAGATGCCAGCGGGGTGAACTCCGATAGCTGGCCGTTATACAGCTTGTCTGCATTCTGTAAGGGAGGGATGGAGAGATGGGAGGAGACAGAGGAAAGAGGGAGAGAACAGAGGAGTTATTACCTGGATCAAGGTAAGTGGTAGCCAATTCAGGTCCTCAAGGGAGTGGTGTGTGAAGGGTTTTGTTCCAGCCCAGCATTAACCTGATTCAACTATTTCAACTATTTCAACTTATCGTGGTCTTTAATTAACAAAACATTTTATTTAATCCAGTGAGTGTAAACTGGGTAGGAACAAAAGCCTGCATACGACACTCTGCTGTCTGCCAGAACCAGGATTGACCACATGGTGGACCCAGAAGACGACAAACCCCACCACAACCCCACCCCAAAACCACATCAACACAAACACACCAGACCCTGTTAGCAGAAGATGTCAGGGAGCAAAACATAAGCAAACTGAAGAAGTGAACGGTCGGTCAAAGCATGCAGCATGTCCTCAGAAAACATCAAGGTGAATACGGCTGTTCAGTCTCAGACAAACATGTCACTCTGCCGAGCTTATAACTGGATTCACTAAACATCAATCAAACCTATTGTGGATTGGTGAAAGCTAGATTCTAAACCTTGCTTTCACCTATCCAACCATACACAATTCAGTGCTGACTACCTCTAGGTGGAGGAACAAATTCAGGATGTATTCTAAATGTATAGGAACAGGGCCCAAGCCAGACCATATGGTGTTAGGCAGGGGAGGGAGATCCTAGCAGTATGAGCCTTCTGCTTAACTCAGTTGGGACTTTGGGATAGATTGAGAATTCGTCTGGTCAGGACAGGAGTCTAACCTCACAGGCTAAACAGACGGACTACATTGTTTAATTAAGGAGAGGTCTGGCCCAGAGACTTAGTACACTACAGGGGAGCCACGCATCTCCTGACATCCTACTCATTTAGCTGATGCTGATTGTGTTACCTTGAGCTCGTTACTAAACACAGGCTGCAGTACCTTCTGTAAACACTGGAGGGGGTAAGTGCTCTACTTTAAAATAGTACTTGTTCCGCTGTCACAAAACAATTGCTATGGCACTGATGATAAACGTATTCAGCATTCAAAAAGAGAATGACACCTATTTGATATGGTTAACTAGTTGTGATAGCTTTACCAGGAAACATATTTAATTCATTAGGGTAATGAACAACTCTTAGACTGATGGCATAATGCTTAAAACTTCATCTGGGACTAGACAGCCTGTCAGTGTTCCACACATACACATGTACACACACACACACCCTGTGTTAGTGCACCAGTTCATCTAAGGAAACCCTGACGGGAGGAAAACCTGTAAAAATGAATATGTGTGTGTGTGTGTGTGTGTGTGTGTGTGTGTGTGTGTGTGTGTGTGTGTGTGTGTGTGTGTGTGTGTGTGTGTGTGTGTGTGTGTGTGTGTGTGTGTGTGTGTGTGTGTGTGTGTGTATGTTTCCATACCATAAAGTCACAGTGTTCTGGTGAAGACAAAACAAAGCAAATCCAACTGTCAGAGACCAACCAACCCCCCAGCCCTTCACCCCACTCTTCACCCAGCCCTTCACCCAGCCCTTCACCCAGCCCTTCACCCCACTCTTCACCCAGCCCTTCACCCCACTCTTCACCCAGCCCTTCACCCCACTCTTCACCCGCACTCTTCACCGCACTCAGAGTCGGTCCCTCCTGTCTTTACCGTGGTGAGGCTAGGCCTCTGAGGTGGACAGGGCAACCCCCCCATCTAGCAGGGAGTCCCGGCTGTAGGTCATAACTCCATCAAAGTTTCTATCAGCCCTCATTCGCTGTGGACAGCAAGATACACACGCTCAACACACATAGATCTAAACACACACACACACACACACACACACACACACACACACACACACACACACACACACACACACACACACACACACACACACACACACACTCAACATAGATAGATCTGCACAAACACACACACACCAAGACTGACACTTGCCATTTTGAAGGGGCTTCAAATATCTGTTTCATGTCAGATACGTTGTTTCTGTATTTATGAATGAGCATTCTAACCAATGATCTTTCAAGGTACACTTAATGCACGGCACGGACATGCAAGTCAACAGGCACCTGTAAGCATTCACCACTACATGTCCATGCAGAGACACAGAGGGAGGAGAGGGCATGCGGATAGGTTGAGAGAGGGTCACCTGACCTCCTAGTCAGGTGGTTGTGTTAGAAACTGAGTCTGCTTGAAGTCTGGGAGAGCATAAAGATGGTGGACTGCTCAGAGGTAAGACATGGCCGCTTTGTCTGCCGTTCCCAAGGAGACAGAGCCAGGTCAGAGGGGTCAGAGGGTAGAGGTTAAAGGTCACACAGGCCAGTAGAGAGGGCAGGCAGGGACAGAGGAGAGGAGAGAAGGGTTAAAAGGAACACTTTGTATCTTAAAAAACACTTGATGTTCACCATCAATCACTATTTCAGGAAGAGGAAAGAGGAGGGTGTTGGAAGCTCTTCCGGGTCATGGCGAGGTGAACTGAGGTCAGTAGGGAGAGGTCAGAGGAATCACTGCATACAGTAGAGACAAATGGCTCATTCAGTAGTGAGAGAAATGCCAGACAGACAGACAGACAACTCTCAGCCTTTCAGAATGGGTAACAGGATATACAGTGTTTCCCTCCAGATGAGTTGTTTAAGAAGATGTGAACACTACACACTGTTTCAACAGCTCACTTACTTGAAGAAGAGCTGGAATATATCCACAGGCAGCATACAGCTAAAGTCACGGTGATACATATATATATATATGATATACCGTATATACACAATGCACATTTAATCCTCTGATTTTAAACATACAACCAAGAGTGTGTATGCATAATGTGTGTGTGTGTGTGTGTGTGTGTGTGCCCACCTGGATGCGTTCTGTGGTGGTGGGCCACAGGGCCCTACAGACGACCTTCTTGACCACGTCAGGCAGCAAACTGATGACGATGAGCAGGATGATGCTGAGCCAGGCCGGACCGCTGGACAACATCTGAATAAACACATAGTACATCCTCTGGTAGTTCAGGAAGGGCCTGAGAGAGGAGAGAGGATCTAGTTATTATACATCTAGAACCTCTCAATGAACACATAGTACAACCTCTGGTAGGGACACAGAGAGGACAGGATCTATTTTGTCTATATCTATGTTTATAACATCTGCATAAACACATAGTACAACCTCTGGTAGGGAGACAGAGAAGACAAGATCTATTTCACCTATATCTATGTTTATAACATCTGCATAAACACATAGTACAACCTCTGGTAGGGAGACCGAGAAGACAATATATATTTCACCTATATCTATGTTTATAACATCTGCATAAACACATAGTACAACCTCTGGTAACAAGGAGAACAGAAAAAAATTGGATATACTAATACATACCAAATGATGCCTCCCCATAGCAGAGAGAAGATGACGAAGAAAAGCAGCGAGCCCCAGATGACAAAGTGGTTGATCCACGTCCAGTAGTGTGTGTCCAGGGCGAGCTGTGAGATGGAGAGAGACAGTGAGACAGAAAGAGACACAGAGACAAAGAGAGAGAGAGAGAGACAGAAAGAGAGAGAGAAAGAGAGAGGGAGGGACAGAAAAAGAGAGAGAGAGAGAGAGAGACCATCGACTGGTAATTAAATCAAAGCAGTAGAACTCACTCTAATATCGAGTCCCTTTAACATCTAGCATAAAGTAGTGATGAGTAGGATGTTACTGTAAAGTAGTGCCTTAGAGGTAGTGATGAGTAGGATGTTACTGTAAAGTAGTGCCTTAGAGGTAGTGATGAGTAGGATGTTACTGTAAAGTAGTGCCTTAGAGTAGGATATTACTGTAAAGTAGTGCCTTAGAGGTGGTGATGGGTAGGATGTTACTGTAAAGTAGTGCCTTAGAGGTAGTGATGAGTAGCATGTTACTGTAAAGTAGTGCCTTAGAGGTAGTGATGAGTAGGATGTTACTGTAAAGTAGTGCCTTAGAGGTGGTGATGAGTAGGATGTTACTGTAAAGTAGTGCCTTAGAGGTAGTGATGAGTAGCATGTTACTGTAAAGTAGTGCCTTCGAGGTAGTGATGGGTAGGATGTTGCTGTAAAGTAGTGCCTTAGCGGTGGTGATGGGTAGGATGTTACTGTACCTTTAACGTGACTGTGAACACCAACACAGTGAAGACCAGAGTCCCAAACGTCCAGTTACCAAACATCTGTGGAGAGGAAGGTATTACAGAGAGAAATCACACATACTATTAGACATGCAGCCTTTTCAGAGGATAGTATGCTACTGTAATTACAGTCAGCCTGGACTAACTCATTTCCTTTGCATTACTACATATGTTTGAGGCTATGTTAAGCTTTTTAAATGAGCAATTATCCAGGATTAATCAATACAAAAATTGATACAGTTTAGTTGTATTTTCCAGAGATGTTTTTTTCATTCAGTAATATGAAGTCAAACCAGTGCAGAGATGGAAAATGGATATTAAACTATTTTCAAGCTGCTTTTATTAAAACAACAACAATATGTGCACTATTTCTCTTAATTCTGTAATTAAAGTACAGAATAACCTGAAATGACCTAAATGTGTCTATAAAATAAATATTTTTACAAATAAAACATGTTCTGTACGTTCAAATAGCTTGTGATGTTGATGGAATGCTAATACCCAAACCAACGGTGATGAGGGTCAACAACATGAAGATACCTACCAACACATAAACCCACCTGCTTTCCTCAAGGGGGCTTAAAGGGACAATTCACCCCAATGTATGAATACACCTGACAAACTTTGACTGAGGGAGAACTATCCTTTTAACAGTCAAAATGAGCTGCTTCTTTAAAACTACTGCAAGGGCCAATGAAATGCAGTGATAGAAGAGAACCTTGAAAAACAGACTCCTTCTGTCTGTGTTGTTTTAACTTCCTGTTTTCTTCCTTTCCCTTTTTCTGCCAAATATACCACCAAGACAATAAGTTAGAGATAGAAGTCTAGTCAGCGCCACAGACGGCCATTTTGTTTCAAATTGCATAATTATGAAATATCCAGCCTATATGTCCTATACAACAATATCTGCCAAATGTACTTGGCCATTAATTTCCTTTGTCACATACTGTAGTCTATAGTGTATGGGTGGAACAGTGTGAACCCTAAGCTCCAATATACCGCTGCCTGAGCCAGTCTTACAGTCCTCAGCCTTGCGTTCTGACAGGAGAGGACATCTTAGAGTAGGGGTAGCCAATCCTGGTCCTGGAGGGTCGCGGCGTGTACAGGCTTTTGTTCCAGCCCAGCTCTAACACACCAGATCAATTGTGTTATAGATCAATACCATTCCTTGATTATCTACAACAGGTTTGTTAAAGCTGGGCGGAAACAAAACCCTGACCTAAAAACTCAATATGAACCGTTCTCTACCACCATCCATGGTAGATGTCTACTAGCAGAAACCGCTGTTGTACTGGACAGACAAACAACATGAGGAAGTCTGGACTACGGCAACTACACAATGAGACAAGAGTGGAGTTGGAGTATGGGTTTACTATTCCTACACTGATATACCTACAGCTCATTGGCCTATACAGGCACTAGGGGTTGGATATGAGGTTGGATATGAGGGGATACCTATTGGATGAGGTGATGATGGGCGGTTTGGTTACGCAATGTGACGGGCAGTGGAGGAGGAGGGGGCGGGGAAACAGTCCAACTAAAACTAAACCAGGGTGACAGACAGATCGGGACAGGCTTACCATCTGTGTGTTGGTTGTCATTAGCTGAGGAGAGGACGAGAAGCATAAAGAACAAGCAACATAAAGGTAAGAGGAGAAGAAGAGGAGGAGGAAGAGGAAGAAAATAAAGGAAAGAACTGGAAGCCAGAAAACTAAAACATCTGATATTCAAAGGAAATAAAGCAAAAACAGGCAAATCAAAGCAATCCAAAAGGTTAAAGTGATATAAATGAAGAAATATAAAAGGATAAACGGCACAGAGAAAGATGTCCGCAGACTCAACATGCTCTCCTTTCATAGATATGAATGGGAGATCCGGTCATGGTTTTATGCAAAGGATCACAGGTGAATCTGCAGGCCAGGAGATCTTATGTCATCCATCTACCTAAAATCACCACACCTTCCACAGACGACAGCTGTTCTGACTGAAGTTCTAGAATGTTGTTCACTAACATGAATTCAATGTCAAATGAACTCAAAGGTCCATGTTGAATTGTGGGTAAAAGCTGGGTCAAAACTTGATGAAAAGTATGTACATTGATGAGAATTACGTACGTCGATCCAACCTGTGTGTGACCAGTGAACTCACTCATAACCCACAGTCACAATCAGCCACTCCACATCACATTCACTGGACACTCCTTCACAGCAGGGAAATAAACACTTGACATGGGCTTGGAGAAGTGCAGTATGATCAGACGATCATTACATACATCACACCAACATATACTCTTTAACGCATTACACCAGTAGCCACGGCGACGGTGTCTTTACCTGTCCGTTGCTGGTGAAGGTGCTGTTGTTGAACAGGAAGTAAGAACCAAAGAAGAAGACGACGGCGTCGAACAACCCCAGGAAGGTCCAGTAGATGAAAATGGGCCAACGCAGGAGAGAGTTCTTAGCTATGTCCCTGTAGAGAGGAAACATTACGGTACACATTATATACAGTAAATATAGGAGGGAGTTCTGAGCTATGTCCCTGTAGAGAGGAAACATTACGGTACACATTATATACAGTAAATATAGGAGGGAGTTCTGAGCTATGTCCCTGTAGAGAGGAAACATTACGGTACACATTATATACAGTAAATATAGGAGGGAGTTCTTAACTATGTCCCTGTAGAGAGGAAACATTACGGTACACATTATATACAGTAAATATAGGAGGGAGTTCTTAACTATGTCCCTGTAGAGAGGAAACATTACGGTACACATTATATACAGTAAATATAGGAGGGAGTTCTGAGCTATGTCCCTGTAGAGAGGAAACATTACAGTACACATTATATACAGTAAATATAGGAGGGAGTTCTTAACTATGTCCCTGTAGAGAGGAAACATTACGGTACACATTATATACAGTAAATATAGGAGGGAGTTCTGAGCTATGTCCCTGTAGAGAGGAAACATTACAGTACACATTATATACAGTAAATATAGGAGAGAGTTCTTAGCTATGTCCCTGTAGAGAGGAAACATTACAGTACACATTATATACAGTAAATATAGGAGGGAGGTCTGAGCTATGTCCCTGTAGAGAGGAAACATTACAGTACACATTATATACAGTAAATATAGGAGGGAGGTCTGAGCTATGTCCCTGTAGAGAGGAAACATTACAGTACACATTATATACAGTAAATATAGGAGGGAGGTCTGAGCTATGTCCCTGTAGAGAGGAAACATTACAGTACACATTATATACAGTAAATATAGGAGGGAGTTCTTAGCTATGTCCCTGTAGAGAGGAAACATTACAGTACACATTATATACAGTAAATATAGGAGGGAGGTCTGAGCTATGTCCCTGTAGAGAAGAGACAAGAGATCCATGGTATCTGATAACCAGACACCTGAGCATAATGCTTGCATTACATTAGTCTATATACTATGCATTTTTGGATTTAACTAGATGGTTATGTTTTTCCATTCATCTGTAGATTCCTTTCAATTCATACTAATGTCTGACACATTTAGATTTTGGGGTGAATTGTCCCTTTAACCAGAAGAATTCCAAGCTAACAGCAATCCCACTTTCTATTAGTCTCCAGAACTAAAACAGCATTCCTCCACCACAACCGTGAGCAAGGCAGCATTGATTTAACAGTTAGCTGACAAATCCAGGCATGGAGGAATGACCTGACGCCAGTCAGATGCCTTTCTGCCTGCTGCCTTGTTGGTCTACATTTTACACACAATTACCCATAGGTAGCTAGCAGGAAAATGAAGTATTGATTGTCACCAGGCAGAGAGAGGAAAAGCAAACAAAAACATCAAGCATTTACTGGCAACACCACTGAACAATGTGAGCTTTACACTGTATATATGGATTCACAAACAAGTGTGTCTACGTGATTCTATTATTATCTTGTAACATCCTGAGAATGTGAATTCGGCTGTTGTTTAGTAACAGAGTTCGTATGAGGAGAGAGATGGCAGTCACAGTTTGCCAAGAGCTGATAGGATTTTACAGTTATCTGCTCAGTATGATCTGAGGAAACGTTGTGGAAGAGATCAACTGAGGAACATTCCCAATGTGAGATTTTCTAACAGTCTACAGAAATGTATCACATCACACTATTGCATGCTGGGACAGGCAGTTTGTGGGTAGCACCTACACTATATATACAAAAGTATGTGGACACAACTTCAAATTAATGGATTCAGCTATTTCAGCCACACCCATTGCTGACAGGTGTACACTACCGTTCAAAAGTTTGGGGTCAATTATAAATGTCTTGTTTTTGAAAGAAAATCACATTTTTGTCCATTAAAATAACGTGCCATTGGAACACAGGAGTGATGGTTGCTGATAATGGGCCTCTGTACACCTATGTAGATATTCCATAAAAAATCAGCCGTTTCCAGCTACAATAGTCATTTACAACATTAACAATGTTTACACTGTATTTCTGATCAATTTGATGTTATTTTAATGGACAATTTTTTTTGCTTTCTTTCAAAACAAGGACATTTCTAAGTGACCCCAAACTTTTGAACGGTAGTGTATATAATCAAGCACACAGCCATGCAAACTCCATAGACAAACATTGGCAGTAGAATGGACTTTCAATGTGGCACCGTCAAAGGATGTCACCTTTCCAACAAGTCAGTTAGTCAAATTTCTGCACTGCTAGACCTGCCCCGGTCAACTGTAAGTGCTGTTATTGTGAAGTGGAAACGTCTAGGAGCAACAACGGCTCAGCCACGAAGTAGTAGTCCACACAAGCTCACAGAACGAAACTGCCGAGTGCTGAAGCGCGTAGCACATAAAAATAGTCTGTCCTCGGTTGCAACACTAACTACCGAGTTCCAAACTGCCTCTGGAAGCAACATAAGCACATGAACTGTTCGTCGGAAGCTTCATGAAATGGGTTTCCATGGCCGAGCAGACGCACACAAGCCTAAGATCACCGATTGATGGTAGCTGAAGGATGGGATTAAAAACAAACAAAATAGTACCAACTGTAAAGTTTAGTGGAGGAATAATGGTCTGGGGCTGTTGTTCATTGTTTGGGCTAGGCCCCTTATTTCCAGTGAAGGGAGATCTTAACGCTACAGCATACAATGACATTCTAGATGATTCTGTGCTTCCACCTTTGTGGCAACAGTTTGGGGAAGGCCCTTTCCTGTTTCAGCATGACAATGCCCCCGTGCACAAATCGAGGCTCAAGCAGAAATGGTTTGTCGAGATCGGTGTGGAAGAACTTGACTGGCCTGAACAGAGCCCTGACCTCAACCCCATCAAACACTTTTGGGATGAATTGGAACGCCAACTGTAAGCCAGCTTAATCGCCCAACATCAGTGCCCGACCTCACAAATGCTCTTCTTGCTGAAAGGAAGCAAGTCCCTGTAGCAATGTTCCAACATCTAGTGGAAAGTCTTCCCAGTAGAGTGGAGGCTGTTATAGCAGCAAAGAGGGGGGACCAACTCCTTATTAATGCCAATGATTTTGGAGTGAGATGTTCGACGAGCAGGTGTCCATATACTTTGGTCATGTAGTATACCTGTAGAGGGAGGGGTCTTTCTTGAGGATGTCCATGTTGATGTGCTGCTCGATGAGGCTGAAGAGCAGGATGGGTAGAGAGGTAAAGCTGATATTGTACAGTGTCAGATAGGCTGTGTCATACAGCGGCTGGGGAGAGACAGGATGGTAGAGAACAACCAAGATCAGTCATTTAAAACAATATTTATATCTTACTCATTTGTCATGCATTCTTAACCAGAGAAAAACAATTCAAACTTCTCCACCAAGTCATGGTTTAAAGTACTACAATTTTGGGCCATCTTTTATGTACCTGTTGGGAGAAGCCACAGAAGAACTGGTAGAGGAACTGAGGGAAGATGAAGGCGACATTCTGAGGAAAAACAAAATAATGTTTAAAATGCTTAATCATCAGTAGTCTTATGTTACTTTTAGTGAGAAAACACTCACTTTGTAGAAGAAGTACTGGACAAGCTCTGAGATGCGGACGTAGTAGTAGTGTCCGTGAACCAGCAGCATCTTCTTCAGGTGTTTGAACTTCGGGATGGCGTAGTCGCTGTTCCGCGCTGCCTGGCGACCCTCTTTACCCATGATGCCTTAGGGGAGGACATGACTGAGCACTTTTACCATTTGTTATGCGAGTAATATACATTAATAAAAATATATAAAACTATATTCAAATATATATATAAAATCAACCAATCTAAATCCTATTCAAATAACTTTATTGAAAAGAGGTTCATTTACAGTGGAAACAGGGTAATACTAACCGATGCCCACATGAGCCTCCAGGATCATGCTAACATCATTAGCCCCGTCTCCAATGGCTAGCGTGATGGGGTGTTCTGGAGACGATTTGATCAGCTTCACAATCTGGCAACACAACGTTTCAGGATCAGTGAGATAACCGTTTTTTAAAATCTGTAATTCATCAAAGATGATATGTCTAATACAGACAATCTTTGTAAAGAGAGTTAGAGCTAAACCTACAGACATTGTTATATGAACCTAACCACTGTATATTAACGTGACAGAGAGGATACATGTAGCAGTAAGACTTCCTACGTGAATTTCACTCCATATTACATCACAGCCCATATTCCTCTGCCTCCTATCACAGTGGAGGAGAACTAGAGGGAAGGGTGGTATTGTGCAGTAAGAGATAGTGACGGTCATATCAGACAGAGCTCAATAGAACTCCTCAGTGAGAGATAGTGACAGTCATATCAGACAGAGCTCAATAGAACTCCTCAGTGAGAGATAGTGACAGTCATATCAGACAGAGCTCAATAGAACTCCTCAGTGAGAGATAGTGACAGTCATATCAGACAGAACTCAATAGAACTCCTCAGTAAGAGATAGTGACAGTCAAATCAGACAGAGATCAATAGAACTCCTCAGTGAGAGATAGTGACAGTCATATCAGACATAACTCAATAGAACTCCTCAGTGAGAGATAGTGACAGTCAAATCAGACAGAGATCAATAGAACTCCTCAGTGAGAGATAGTGACAGTCATATCAGACAGAGCTCAATAAAACTCCTCAGTAAGAGATAGTGAGTCATATCAGACAAAGCTCAATAGAACTCCTCATCAGTAAGAGATAGTGACAGTCATATCAGACAGAGCTCAATAGAACTCCTCAGTAAGAGATAGTGAGTCATATCAGACAAAGCTCAATAGAACTCCTCATCAATAAGAGATAGTGACAGTCATATCAGACAGAGCTCAATAGAACTCCTCAGTAAGAGATAGTGAGTCATATCAGACAAAGCTCAATAGAACTCCTCATCAATAAGAGATAGTGACAGTCATATCAGACAGAGCTCAATAGAACTCCTCAGTAAGAGATAGTGAGTCATATCAGACAAAGCTCAATAGAACTCCTCAGTATGAGATAGTGACAGCCATGTCAGACAGAGCTGAATATAATATACTGTAACTCCTCAGTACCAAATAACGTATGCTATGACAGGTGGGGTCTAATGTGAGAGAAAGAGAGAGAGAAGAGAGGGAGACAGAAAGGTAATGGGTGGAAGAGAAATAGAGTAGAGAGAGAGCGAGAGAGGGAGAGAGCGAGAGAGGGAGAGAGGGAGAGAGCGAGAGAGGGAGAGAGGGGCAACAGTCTGGAGTGGCACTAATTGGTGACCGGAGACCAGAGGTGGGGGAGGGAGGGAGGTAGTGGAGTTCAGTAGAGAGGTAAAACATCAACCAGCTCAACACTCCATCAGACCGTGTCAGTGCTTCCTTCACTTAACCTAGCCATGACGGATCACATGACACCAAAGTCATGTTAGTCAGAAACAGGTGTGGAAACGTGTCGTTTGAAATAACTCGGCCTGTTAGGCTACCTGTGCTTTCTGGAGGGGCGCCATGCGGCAGCAGAGCACAGCGCTGCAGTTCCTACAGATCTCCAGGAAGATCTCCTTGTAGTTCCCCTGACTGGAGTCCTCCTGACTGGGCTTCAGCACCGCAGACAGGGTGGCCCCGTCGATGATCAGACCGTAGTCCACACAGTCAGCAGACAGACTGGACACACACACAGAGATACACACGTTAACACACAGTCTTTAACTAACCTTGTGGGGACACACAATTTATAACCATTCAAAATCCTATTCTCCCTAACTCCTAACCCTAAACCTAACTCTAACCCTAACCCCAAAACCTAGCCTTAACCCTTAACCTAAACCTAACCCTAAACCTAATTCTAACCCTAATTCTACCTTAACCCTAAACCCCCTAGACTAACAAAATGTCCCCAGTTGGTAAAATGTCTGTATGTTTACTATTCTTGTGGGGACTTCTGGTCCCCACAAGTATAGTTAAACACGTCCAAGTGCTTGTGCGTGTGTGTGTGTGTGTGTTGGGATCCCGGAACCCACCCTGAGAAGGTGTCTCTGGTCATGCTACCATGCTGTCTGAGTACGGTTTTACTCAGGTCAAACAGAACGTCATGTAGACTCTGTTCCTCGGTGCGTTTGGTGGTCAGCTCCAGTATCTGTGTGGAGCGGCGGAACAGCTTGCTAGCGTAACAAGTAGCCGCCGCCGTCTCCATCTTGTCTCCGGTTAGCACCCACACCTTCATCCCAGCCTTCTGGAGAGACTCGATGGTGTCCGCTGCCTTGTCCTGGAGCCTGGAGAACAGGCAACATAAAGTCAGGCAGCAGTCAATGGAGCAACGCTGTACATGGTCATCAGCAGTCAATGGAGCAACGCTGTACATGGTCATCAGCAGTCAATGGAGCAACGCTGTACATGGTCATCAGCAGTCAACGGAGCAACGTTGTACATGGTCATCAGCAGTCAACGGAGCAACGCTGTACATGGTCATCAGCAGTCAACGGAGCAACGCTGTACATGGTCATCAGCAGTCAACGGAGCAACGCTGTACATGGTCATCAGCAGTCAATGGAGCAACGCTGTACATGGTCATCAGACTGAACGCTGCATTCTGTCAATCTTTCAATAGTTTTTCTAAATCTCTAACTCTACCACATCCATACAGAGCAGAGATGATTTGTTCAGGTTTAGAATAAAAATAGAATGGAATGGTGCAGACACAAACAGTTTAGAATACAAGTAGAATGGAATGGTGCAGACACAAACAGTTTAGAATACAAGTAGAATGGAATGGTGCAGACACAAACAGTTTAGAATACAAGTAGAATGGAATGGTGCAGACACAAACAGTTTAGAATACAAGTAGAATGGAATGGTGCAGACACAAACAGTTTAGAATACAAGTAGAATGGAATGGTGCAGACACAAACAGTTTAGAATACAAGTAGAATGGAATGGTGCAGACACAAACAGTTTAGAATACAAGTAGAATGGAATGGTGCAGACACAAACAGTTTAGAATACAAGTAGAATGGAATGGTGCAGACACAAACAGTTTAGAATACAAGTAGAATGGAATGGTGCAGACACAAACAGTTTAGAATACAAGTAGAATGGAATGGTGCAGACACAAACAGTTTAGAATACAAGTAGAATGGAATGGTGCAGACACAAACAGTTTAGAATACAAGTAGAATGGAATGGTGCAGACACAAACAGTTTAGAATAAAAGTCCTACACCAACTATCTCCAGTAAGATACCATTGTCAAAACGTAGTGTAGTTCTGTTTTACACTGTAAAAGTATCACTCACTATCTAAATGTAGTTAAGTACAGTACAGTCGTGGCCAAAAGTTTTGAGAATGACACAAATCTTAATTTTCAGTTTGTATGATGGCAATGTGCACATTCTCCAGAATGTTATGACGAGTGATCAGATGAATTGCAATTAATTGCAAAATCCCCCAAAAACATTTCCACTGCATTTCAGCCCTGCCACAAAAGGACCAGCTGACATCATGTCAGTGATTCTCTCATTAACACAGGTGTGAGTGTTAACGAGGACAAGGCTGGAGATCACTCTGTCATGCTGATTGAGTTCAAATAACAGACTGGAATCTTCAAAAGGAGGGTGGTGCTTGGAATCATTGTTCTTCCTCTGTCAACCATGGTTACCTGGAAGGAAACATGTGCTGTCATCATTGCTTTGTACAAAAAGGGCTTCACAGGCAAGGATATTGCTGCCAGTAAGATTGCACCTAAATCAACCATTTATCGGATCATCAAGAACTTCAAGGAGAGCGGTTCAATTGATGTGAAGAAGGCTTCAGGGCGCCCAATAAAGTCCAGCAAGTGTCAGGACCGTCTCCTAAAGTTGATTCAGCTGTGGGATCGGAGCACCACCAGTACAGAGCTTGCTCAGGAATGGCAGCAGGCAGGTGTGAGAGCATCTGCACGCACAGTGAGGCGAAGACTTTTGGAAGATGGCCTGGTGTCAAGGGCAGCAAAGAAGCCACTTCTCTCCAGGAAAAACATCAGGGACATACTGATATTCTGCAAAAGGTACAGGGATTGGACTGCTGAGGACTGAGGTAAAGTCATTTTCTCTGATGAATCCCCTTTCTGATTGTTTGGGGCATCCGGAAAAAATCTTGTCCGGAAAAGACAAGGTGAGCGCTACCATCAGTCCTGTGTCATGCCAACAGTAAAGCATCCTGAGACCATTCATGTGTGGGGTTGCTTCTCAGCCAAGGGAGTGGCCTCACTCACAATTTTGCCTAAGAACACAGCCATGAATAAAGAATGGTACCAAGACATCCTCCGAGAGCAACTTCTCCCAACCATCCAGGAACAGTTTGGTGACTAACAATGCCTTTTCCAGCACGATGAAGCACCTTGCCATAAGGCAAAAGTGATAACTAAGTGGCTCGGTGAACAAAACATCGATATGGCCAGGAAACTCCCCAGACCTTAATCGCTTTGAGAACTTGTGGTCAATCCTCAAGAGGCGGGTGGACAAACAAAAACCCACAAATTCTGACAAACTCCAAGCCTTGATTATGCAAGAATAGGCTGCCATCAGTCAAGATGTGGCCCAGAAGTTAATTGACAGCATGCCAGGGCAGATTGCAGAGCTCTTGAAAAAGAAGGGTCAACACTGCAAATATTGACTCTTTGCATCAACTTCATGTAATTGTCAATAAAAGCCTTTGACACTTATGAAATGCTTGTAATTATACTTCAGTATTCCATAGTAACATCTGACAAAAATATCTAAAGACGCTGAAGCAGCAAACTTTGTGAAAATTAATATTTGTGTAATTCTCAAAACCTTTGGCCACAACTGTACACAGGAGGCTGGTGGCACCTTAATTGGGGAAGACAGGCTCGTGGTAATTGCTGGAGCGGAATTAGTGGAATGGTATCAAATACATCAAATGTGTGGTTTCCATGTGTTTGATGCCATTCCATTCTCTCCGTCAGAGCCAATATTATGGGCCGTCCTCCCCTCAGCAGCCTCCACTGGTACAGTAAATTGGCTTTGGGGTGTTGAGCTGGAGTGGGTTTGGGGAGCTGGTTTGTTGCAGCAGCAGTCCAACGTCACAGAGCAGGGAAGTCTATAACGAAGCTGCAGTGCAGATAGGATTCACAGCTCCCTACACCGCTGCTGCCTGCCAACCAGCTAATTACTACCACAGCCCAGGAGTCACAGACAATCACACAGACGGACGGACGGAAAAACAAACGGACAGAAAAACAGAAAGACACACACACACGTGCACGCATCAACATACACACACAACGACAGATGTGAAGGAAGATGGTGAGACTAAAACGCTACACACTGACTAACACTAACACACAGATAGACAGATAGCGAAGTGTGTGAGAGAAAGGCAGAGTGATGGGCTGTGAAGCCGACCTGATACCAGAGTAAAACCTCTGGTGCTTCAGCATGACGTCTGTGCTGACAGACAGAAGAGCAGCAAGAGGCCCCACTTCATCAGCTGCTATGGATGTCTGGCAGAGATCAATAACAGTGGAACTCTAATGTGGTTATCTGCTCATTAGCTGGCTGCACTGGGGACTCACACACACAACATATTGACTGACTGACTACTGAAACTACTGTTCATGTTGAGGTTAATGTTGAGGTTAAGCCTGAGAGACTGCAGCTAACTAATATTACTGGTTCACAGGCTGCTTTGGGAAAGAACAAGTACCATCATTAAAGGAATGGTCAGCCCTATAGTTCAACAATGTGATTCGTTCAATAGCTAACATCATTACAGGAATGGTCAGCCCTATAGTTCAACAATGTGAATTGTTTAATAGCTAACATCATTACAGGAATGGTCAGCCCTATAGTTCAACAATGTGATTCGTTCAATAGCTAACATCATTACAGGAATGGTCAGCCCTATAGTTCAACAATGTGATTCGTTCAATAGCTAACATCATTACAGGAATGGTCAGCCCTATAGTTCAACAATGTGATTCGTTCAATAGCTAACATCATTACAGGAATGGTCAGCCCTATAGTTCAACAATGTGAATTGTTTAATAGCTAACATCCTAGACCGGGTCAGTGAGTCCGATTGTCAATAATTAACTATGCAAACTAGGGCTTGGAGAGTGAGGTTGACTTTCAGTTGAATCAAATCAAATTGTATTAGTCACATGCGCCGAATACAACAGGTGTAGACCTTACAGTGAAATGCCCCTAACCAACAGTGCAGTTTCGAAAAATACGGAAAAGAATAAGAGATAAAAGTAACAAGTAATTAAAGAGCAGCAGTAAAATAAATACTCTACTGTTGCTAATCTACTCCGTCTCTCTAGCCCCGTACATTGTTAGCTCTAAAGAGAGTTGCCCTTAATATAACTCTTCTGTCCAGAATATAGAAATATAATTAGTAGAAGCAATAGATCTAAAATCCACAAGATAGTGGTTCTGATTCTACGTTGTGATTCTAGATCGGTACCTGTCCTCGACAGCGGTGGCCCCATGAATATATAAATAGAATTGGGTAGAAAAGACAATGTAGATTGTATGATTCTACGCTGCTGTGGTTCCAGAACGTCACCTGTCCTCCACGGCGGTGGCCCCCAGCAGTATGAAGTCCTTCTCAATGAGGTCATAGGCCTCGGCCAGCTTCCTGTCTCGGTCCTGCAGGGCCAGCTTGGCGCTGTTCAGCAGGTGACACGTCTCCTCGTACTGAGCCACGCTCAACTTCCTGTACGCCACGCACAGTGTCCGTAGGCCCTCCTGAAGAGAGAGAGAGAAATAGAGAGAGCGAGAGATAATTATGTTATGCTTTGATATGATTACTGGACACTGATGTTGCAGTTGACAATCCAATAATAACAATTATTCCACTGTTCTGTTAGCTTCTTTTCCCATTAAAAACAGTCAATGACATCACTGACAGAGCAGTGGGTTACAAAAAGCTGCAGTTTGCACAGACTGGCATCGAGGGATGTCCCACTGGGCAGAGTTTCCATACCAGTTTAGTCTGTGCCAGTAGACTTATGACCTTGACCTTTCACATAAGCAAACACACGCACGCACGCACACACACGCACACACACACACACACACACACACACACACACACACACACACACACACACACACACACACACACACACACACACACACACACACACACACACACACACACACACACACACACACACACACACACACACACACACACACACACACACACACACAAACATGCACACAAACAGTGAGACCTCAGTTCTGACATTCTCTCAGCGCCAGTCTGGTTCACACCAGCATCACCGCTGGCCATCCCATTGTAACGTAACCAGGGAAACACATTCTCCCTGACAGTCAACAGAAACGGGTCAGCACCACTGCCAATGGCAACCCAAACTGCATCCACAATTATGTCATCCTTGGCAACCAGCCTGTCCTGATTCTGTCAGTGTGGAGTTGGAGAGATTGGGCCAGAGCCACGGACACACTGGGATCAGTAGACTACCTTCACATTGGCACCAAACACTCCATAATGACAGTCAATCACCATCTCAGTTACATTCCATATACAACTGTCTTGGAACCTTTGGTGGCCAACATCTTAAGTAAGGACACTACCACTAAAAGATACAAGAATCAGATAGCATTTAGCAGGGTCTACCATACAGCCATATGACAATATACACCTCAAGCAAAGCAAAAATGAAAGTCAAAAATGCATTTGAGGTCAGCAACTCTGGAAGTGTGATTTTGGAGCTACTTTAGGACAACGGCCTCTAGTGTCTGATAGTGGCTGTATGTGTGTGTGTCCTTACCACAGCGTTGTGCTCCACTCTGGCTTTGACCTGCTCCACCTTGCCAGAGATCACCCGGGGGAAGATGGAGGAGTCGGCCCCTTTACAGAACAGGTAGTACTCCCCTGTGGACAACCACACAGTTAAAACAGGTTCCTCATTAGCAGAGAGAAGCATCATTAGTTTGCAGCAGTGTGTGGCAGACAACACTAGAGATGTTCCTCAGTGAGAATGACTCTACCGTCATTAGTATGCCTTCTGCCTGTTGACCTCCTAGCACACATATGGCCCTCTCTATTAGCATACAGTGTACACACACACACACACACACACACACACACACACACACACACACACACACACACACACACACACACACACACACAGACACACACACACACACACACACACACACACACACACACACACACACACACACACACACACACACAGAATAATAACTGGGTTGCCGTAGTAATGACTGCTTTCATCTATAAAAAGCACCAGCCACTCACATACAGATACATCTAGTCTCTATGTTCTGATATTATAATGGTAGTAATTGTACAATAGTACAGTACCTCTAGTTTCTATGTTCTAGTATCATAATGGTAGTAATTGTACTATAGTACAGTACCTCTAGTTTCTGTGTTCTAGTATCATAATGGTAGGAATTGTACTATAGTACAGTACCTCTAGTTTCTGTGTTCTAGTATCATAATGGTAGTAATTGTACTATAGTACAGTAACATCTAGTTTCTGTGTTCTAGTATCATCATGGTAGTAATTGCACTATAGTACAGTACCTGTGGTGGACCTGACGATAACACTCATTCTCCTTCTCACAGAGTCAAAGGTCAATACCTCCAGCAGCTCAAACCTGGATGCAAGAGGGAGAAAGGGAGAAAGAGGTTGGGTTACTGACCACACACACACACACACACACACACACACACACACACACACACACACACACACACACACACACACACACACACACACACACACACACACACAAAGATAAACTGATACCCACAGGGCATGGCTGGAGTAATGGACACTCACTGACCTCTCGACCTCATCCTCCCTATTGAGAATCTCCATGTGACTGTCCTTCAGCCGCAGATAGGTGAAGCCAAGCCTGGGGGAAAGAGGAATGTACCATTACTGTCAGAACAGGGGAGGATGTTAAACTGCAGTTAAATGTATGGCTATACAGTGCATTCGGGAAAGTATTCAGACCCCTTGACTTTTTCCATATTTTGTTACGTTACATACAGCCTAATTCTTAAATGGATTACATTTATGTAAATAAGGTATTTTGGTTTTTTATTTATAATAAAAAAACTGTTTTCGCTTCGTCATTATGGGCTATTGTGTGTAGATTGATGAGGAAAAACTATTATTTAATCAATTTTAGAAAAAGGCTGTAACATAACAAAATGTGGAAAAGGGGAAGGGGTCTGAAGACTTTCCAAATACACTGTATATTATCTATCTATCTAGTTCATTTCAAATGTCTGGGAGTAGGAAAGACTTTCTGCCTTTGTGTGTGTGTGTGTGTGTGTGTGTGTGTGTGTGTGTGTGTGTGTGTGTGTGTGTGTGTGTGTGTGTGTGTGTGTGTGTGTGTGTGTGTGTGTGTGTGTGTGCACGAGTCAGTGAGTGATTGAGTGAGTGGGTGAGTGATTGGGTGAGTGATTGAGTGAATGAGTGAGAGTGATTGGGTGATTGAGTGAGTGATTGGGTGAGTGACTGAGTGAGTGAGTGAGTGAGAGTCAAGCCAGTCACCTCTTCATGCCCTCCACCAGTGCCACCTCGTCAGGAGAGGATGATATGTAGAAGGAGGTGGCCTTGTTCTGGTGGATACCCATCTTGATGCCATCCACTGTCTCCTCCTCCTTCACCTGTACCGTGTGGCACAGACACAACGCCCGGAAGAACAACTCCTCAGACTCCTGACAAGCCAAGCACAGAGAACACGTCACACAACACACACACACGTATAAACACATAAATACAGGAAACATACACGTTTGAATACATCATTTGGATCCATAGTAAAACACAATCCATGTTTCCTGAAGGTCATGCTTCTTAGTCCTCGTACACACAGACACACATAGAAGACAAAGGAATGGCACAGGCTGGTCACCGAAGTGAAGCGGCCCTCTCTTGTTCTGGCACACAGCAATGTGTGTGTGTGTGTGTGTGTGTGTGTGTGTGTGTGTGTGTGTGTGTGTGTGTGTGTGTGTGTGTGTGTGTGTGTGTGTGTGAGAGAGACACTGGATCCCTGGATGGATGAATGTGTCATCCTTAGAGAAGGTATCAGTGTCACTCTGAGTTTAGGGTTCACCCAGGACATCCAGGTAAAGGCTGTTAGTATCCAGCTGGTCTTCATTGGGGAATGAAACAATATCTGACCCTGCATCAGTGGTTAGGGAGGGGTAACTTGTCCTGTACATATTCGTACAGTCCATCAAGTGACAGTGAGGCTCTCTGTCTCACCTTGCCCCCTGGTCCAGGTGAGGAGTCGATCATGTCCATGCTGGTTGCCCCTGGCATGACCTGTCCATTACAGATGGCATCAGGGACGTAAACATAGCCGTCCACACAGCACTCTATAAACTCCATGTTGTTCTCTGTCAGGGTGCCTGTCTTGTCTGTAAACACGTACTCCACCTGGAAAACACACACATTCAGGTAAGAGTGGTGAGTGTGTGTGTGTACTGTGTGTACTGTGTGTATAGCCTACCTGTCCCAGTTCTTCATTGAGGTCAGATGTGTTAACCTGAGCCCTCTCTCCCAGTTCCTCGTCAAACATCTCATCATCCCACATGATGAAGTAGGACCCCAGGAACTTCTGCATCTCCACGGTAACGTACATGGACACGGGGATGATGTAATTAAACAACACCATGAAGGCCAGGAAGTCTGTGAACGCCCGGATCAACTGGAGAGAGAGAGGAGGGAGGGAGGTATGAAGAGGGAGAGGGGGAGGGGGAGGAGGGACAGTCAGAGGTGACAGGGAGAGAGAGAGGAGGGAGGGAGGTATAAGGAGGGAGAGGGGGGAGGAGGGACAGTCAAAGGTGACAGGGAGAGAGAGAGGAGGGAGGGAGGTATGAGGAGGGAGAGGGGGGAGGAGGGACAGTCAGAGGTGACAGGGAGAGAGAGAGGAGGGAGGTATGAGGAGGGAGAGGGGGGAGGAGGGACAGTCAGAGGTGACAGGGAGAGAGAGAGGAGGGAGGGAGGTATGAGGAGGGAGGAGGGGGAGGAGGGACAGTCAGAGGTGACAGGGAGAGAGAGAGGAGGGAGGTATGAGGAGGGAGAGGGGGAGGAGGGACAGTCAGAGGTGACAGGGAGAGAGAGAGGAGGGAGGGAGGTATGAGGAGGGAGAGGGGGGAGGAGGGACAGTCAAAGGTGACAGGGAGAGAGAGAGGAGGGAGGGAGGTATGAGGAGGGAGAGGGGGAGGAGGGACAGTCAGAGGTGACAGGGAGAGAGAGAGGAGGGAGGTATGAGGAGGGAGAGGGGGAGGAGGGACAGTCAGAGGTGACAGGGAGAGAGAGAAAGGGAAAGTGAGAGGTGAAAAAAACATCAGCTATTGCATAAAAATGATTGTAGTTTTATAACCTACTATATGGCGTTGCCTCTCTGTGTCAGTCTTCTGGTTGTAGAAGGGCTCGTCTTTGTCCGGGTCAGCCTGCCACACATACTTCAGCACTGTGTTGATCAGAGCCTTGCTGATCAGGATGCACAGGTACACTATCAGATACGCATTCATTGACCTGGAGGGGGGAGACAGAGAGGAGGGGGGAGACAGAGAGGGGGGAGAGACAGAGAGGGGGGGAGAAACAGAGAGGGAGGAGAGACAGAGAGGGGAGGAGAGACAGAGAGGGGAGGAAAGACAGAGAGGGGGGAGAGACAGAGAGGAGGGGTGAGAGAAAGGATGACAGAAAGGAGTGGTGACAGAGAGGAGGGGGAGAGATGACAGAAAGGAGGGGTGACAGAGAGGAGGGGAGACAGATGCAGAGGAAATTACATAAGAATGTCTTCAGGAAGGGTGGACGGTCTGAACGGGTCTTTATGGGGAAACGGCAGTGGTGGGCCGTCAGGGCCTGCAAGGCCTTCTCTGCTGGCCTAAACATCATCAGAATATAATTTTTTTTTAAATATATTTTCCCACAAATATGTATTAAATTATTCCCCAGAGTAAGAGTTATACTCTTCATTTCATAGCTTTCCTCTTGGTTGCACTGCTTCCAGCCCCAGGTTGAGATTTGGAGGGCTTGTCTTTATGTTAGATCTTTTATCCAATCATATTCAGCCATCATGTGTTGCCAGGGGTCTAAAATCTGCCCTCAGGCCTTCAGAATCAACAGTGCGGGCGCTTGTCGCTTATAGTGAATGGAAATGAAAATTTAGTGTCAACCAATCAGCTTTAGAGTTGGCTATTGTACGCCTGCTGGCTGGCTCCAGTGTTACACAGGAGCCAGCTAGCAGGCGTAGTGCGTGCACGTCTTTTGATTGGATTACCAATATTGAGAGGCAGGTCCTATGGAGATCTAGGAAACTGAATTTGATAAACGAATTAATTTGCGTACTACTAAGCTGTTTTTTCAACCCACAATGGCGGAAGGAGGAGAAGATATCGATTTGGTCGAGGATATAATTATAACGCCATTCTCAAGACGAACTTTTCAAGAAAAGTTAGACATTGTAAGGAGAGGTCGCCCGACGCCACAAAGCCTGTCACAGGCGGGAAAGGGCTTCGTTCGCTCGCCACTTTCAAAGTTTCAACTACGAGCGCTGTCAATGGCTCCTTGGCTCCGAGAAGCACTGCAAACTGTACTGCTGGGAATGCCTATTATTTGCAAGTGATCGATTTGGTGTTTGGAGCCACACTGGCTTTGCAAACTTGAGTTGTCTAACCAAGGCAGCAACGAGACACCAAAGTACGGCTGGGCACTAACAAGCAATGGTGCTTTTGAAAACTTTTGGGGACACCGGAGTGGATCTACAGCTCAAAGAACACGCGCGCAGGGCAACGGAGCTGCACAATGAAAAGGTGAAGGGAAATATTGAAAAGACTCATTGATTGTGTCATGTTTTTGGGTAAACACTGTTTACCCAAAAATGTCAATTTGTCAATTTCAAGGTGACGCAACGCCTGGTTATACTGCGTTTCTGTCTAAATGTATAGTGTCTAGAGCCATGGCATCATAATGAGGTGGATTAATTCGGGTGGGACTGTGTAATACCTCACTGAAGGCCCAGGCCCCAGGCCCACGGCACGCCACTGGGAAACGGATATGATGCAATTAGATGGCAATCAACGTTAAGTGAACCTGTCTGGAAACATGGTAAACATGCATCATAAAGTAGAAAACACATGTTGGTGGGCCTTACTTCTCCACTGCAGAGCGTTTCTGGGACTTGGACTGGTAGTTGAGCGCCATCTTGGTCTCCATACCAGTGTAGATGGCAACAGCTAGGAGACACAAACCAGAGGGTCAACTTGGGAAGACATTTCACATCTGTGAAGATGAAGGAAAGAGACTAGGAAAGGGAACGACTTTGGAATATTGAGATGCAGCCCTGATGACAATAATATCAGTCAGATCTGACAAGTGTCTGTCGGTACTGAATACTATCATGGTGTCCTACAATTATCTGTGAAATCAACTCCCATCGCACTCATCTGATTTCATAATAAGACTTGGCTTGCAGTCATGTCACCTCATGCAGTGTACTGACTGCATTCCTGCTTGACAGTTTGTAATATTCTCACTCATACAGGTCTGTACAGGCCTCAGCAGCTGGTGTCAATATGCAACCCACAGTGTGAACACTGGAACTTAATGATTTGGAGTGGAACCTCTAAACATTCCAAACCCATTATATGAATGAAAACTAGGAATCTATTTTAGATTCTATAACTGATGTCATTACAAGGTCACCCAGTGTAGTGTCTTTAGATTCTATTAGTGATGTCATTACAAGGTCACGCAGTGTAGTGTCTTTAGATTCTATTAGTGATGTCATTACAAGGTCACGCAGTGTAGTGTCTTTAGATTATATTAGTGATGTCATTACAAGGTCACCCAGTGTAGTGTCTTTAGATTCTATTAGTGATGTCATTACAAGGTCACCCAGTGTAGTGTCTTTAGATTCTATTAGTGATGTCATTACAAGGTCACCCAGTGTAGTGTCTTTAGATTCTATTAGTGATGTCATTACAAGGTCACCCAGTGTAGTGTCTTTAGATTCTATTAGTGATGTCATTACAAGGTCACCCAGTGTAGTGTCTTTAGATTCTATTAGTGATGTCATTACAAGGTCACCCAGTGTAGTGTCTTTAGATTCTATTAGTGATGTCATTACAAGGTCACCCAGTGTAGTGTCTTACCATATATGTGCTGTGTGTTTTTCAGTGTCGCCCCTCTGAGAAGTAGGTTCTCAGATCCTAAAGGCCTGAAGCAAACACAGAATACACTTCTCTGTTAGAATACACTTTTTTTCTTTTCTTTTTTTGTGCAAACACACGAGCAATGACTTCCTGAATTTGGAGTCAATTTCCTGGGTATGGATTTACCTCGCGATGGGCTCGTTTCTGTCCGAATAAATATTGATTCGGCCCACGAATCTGTCCAAGGAGAGAGGGAATGCATGTGTGAGTTGGTGTGTTTTGCGTTGTTTTTCTCTATACAACCAGTACTGATTGTCTGGATGCAGTGTTGTGTGCAGTGTTGTCACTCACTTGTAGAGGTCTGGTTGTGGTTGTTCACATTCAATAGAAGCCTGTAGAGTATCAAAATCCTCCTCTGTGTTGAAGGCCTTAGTGTCCTGCACAGCATAGTAGGTCTTTGTGGAGGGATGGAGAGAGTCACAGCTCTAATGAAACAGAATACAAACTCTCTCTCTCCATTTCGCTCCATCTCTCTATATCCCTCACATACACACTCACCCCTCTCTCTCACTCACTCTTTCCTCTTCTGTTCTCCCTCAACTCTATCCCATTCTTTCTTTATCTCTGCCTCAGCCACCTCTCCCATCTCCCTCCTCCTCTCTCTCAGTCAGAGTGTAGTGTTACCTTGTGACTGGACTCCCCATCCAGACTGGCTGTAGTGACAAAACAGGTCCCATCCTCCCTACTGGTGGAGAGAAGGATGAGGTCACAGGGGAACGTCTCATCTTCCTTGATCAGCACCACATCACCCACCTGGGAGAGAGGGAGGGAAGGAAGGAAGGAAGGAAGGAAGGAAGGAAGGAAGGAAGGAAGGAAGGAAGGAAGGAAGGAAGGAAGGAAGGAAGGAAGGAAGGAAGGAAGGAAGGAAGGAAGGAAGGAAGGAAGGAAGGAAGGAAGGAAGGAAGGAAGGAAGGAAGGAAGGAAGGAAGGAAGGAAGGAAGGAAGGAAGGGTGAATGGGTGGGTTAGAAGGTAGAGACGTGAGAGAGATGTCTTTAGCTCAATAGGATAACACAGTCTTGAGTTGTCTAAAGCAGTGGTTCCCAAACTGTGGGTCGGACCCACTTGTGGGTCACTGGGGGTCCAGTTTGGTTGCGGGATGACATTTGTTGTGCATTGCAAAACATTTTACTTAAAAAATTGGAAATGTAAACAACTAAAACCAAATAGAAAGTGTGTAGAAAAGATAATGGACCTATATATATTTTTTATAATAGTCTAGAATCTTTGAGAACTTACAATCAACAAAATAAAACGAGACAATGAGGCCCCCACAGATTGTGTTAGAATGTTTTGAGCATAAGAACACAGCATTAGCCATGTTAAAATATGCAGGAAATGTGCTTAAAAATTGCACAGCTTTCTCTCAGCTCCATATACCAAATGTGTAGAATTGCAGGAAATTAGCTTTATATTTGAAAAATGTTCTCTCCGCTGCCAAAATGATATTTTGTACTTATTCTTTGGTCTGTTTATGTTTTTTCTCTGTTCAACCCTTATGGTGGGTTGCGACTCCAAATGAATGTATATTTTTGGTTCATGAAGCAAGAAAGTTTGCCAACCCCTGATCCAAAGAACCCAGGTTTGATCCCTGGTCATTTTCAGTTGTAGGATGATACGTACCCTCAGCTTACGACTCTGTTTCCTGATCACCTTCCCATGCTGCACCTCGTGCACAGGACACTGGTTAATAGCATTGTCTGCTTTGTGCCTGAGCCAGTCCTCATAGCCCTGTTTGATGGCCGTGACAGTGATGACAAAGAAGAGAGGTAGCCCGCTGGTGATGGGACTGGTGGGAGTGTCAATTATCAACTGAAGAGGGCGAGAGAGAAAGAGAGAATGATCTATTGTCATCTGAAACTTCTGCATTTGCCAGATTTATATTTCTTGCCAACTAAGCCTTAAATTGACTCAAATTTAATCTACCAGTCAAGATCTGACCTGGACAAGAAATATGATGAGGAAGTAGAAATTGGCAATTCTTCTAAACTGCTCAAACAAATTCTTCGGAACAAAATTCCAGAAGGTGTACTGTGGAAAGGGAAGCAACAGTAAATGGTTATAACATGGTTGTAACATGGTTGTAACATGCTTGTAACGTGGTTGTAATGTGGTTGTAGCATGGTTGTGGTTCTCACCTTGGAGGAGATGATGCGGTTGTCGGGGTACCTCTGGGGAATGTAGGCCTCCGCTCCCGGTGGGGGCTCCTTGTTTCCGATGTACACCGTCCTGGTGTCCACCCAGTTCTCCTCTCCAGCACACTGCACAAAGGTCAAGACGTCAAAGGTCAATGCCAGGTCAATACACAGGTCAGGTCAGATCATGACAGGACAAATCAGGGCAGGTCAGGACAGGACAGGAGAAGACACAGGGGCAACAAATGTAGCCTCATTGCCTGGCTGGGGGCCTGACTGGCTGGTTGTCAGGTAGTTGTTTCCTGCTCCAGCCAACATGTCTTTGTCTCACCAAACATGGTTAGTGTTGTAGAATGGAGGGACAGTCTGGCAGACACAATAGCATTACAGTCGCAAACAGTATAAATGACTGTGTTGAGTGTAATAAACTGGCGACCTAACAAACACAACACAACAGACCTCCAGTAACAGAGAGTAAGTGCTCTGAGTCATGTAACCGGGTGGGGAATGATAAATGAGTGTTGGCTACAAGCCTTCCACCTTACAATAACTCTCCCATTCAACAATTACTATGACACATGCCTATATACAAACACACACCACAACACCATAGGAAGGTCAACCCACTGATTCGACACCTGTCTGGAATAGTCAAATATAATAGAATCTGATCAAACAGAATCAAATATAAAAAGAGGGAAATCAAATATAATATAATATCATCTTAAAGTAATTTCCTTACTCGCTGAGCCTTAAGTAACTAAATGGGTTGCGTCCAGTAGAGTGCTACATGTTTGCCCGTGTCTGTTTATCACCAGTGAGCTAGCTCAAGAAGCTGGACAAGCCCAGACAGAGAGACACTGAGGGGATTTGATTAATCCCCCGGGCATGCCCCAAGTGAACTGGGTTAGCATTGACTGCATTCCATGGACTGCATTCCCGTTCGGGGCGTTCTAACACTAACTTTCTAGCCTGTATGTTTATTGCCAATCAGAGCATTTATATAATGCTATACTTTCCTTAGAATACCTCCTTTGTCTGAATATAGTGTATATCCTGAGTTCCATAGATATTGGTCATGTCCTTTGTTTGGTTAGCATGTTATACTTTGTATATCTCCTTAGTTCTGACACTTTGTCTTGTATGTGAATGTGTTGTATCCGTGTCTCCTTTGTATTCCCTCCAGACCAAAACCTTACCTACCGGCCTTTCAAGCCATTCCATATCGCCATCCTACCCCCCATGTGCTCCTGTGTCTGTTTGCGGTGCCTTTTTTAATTAGTTAATAAATACCCTGAACTGGAAACCTTGTCTTCAACCATCATTTCTGTATTCTTACAAATGCACCATAGTGGCAATATCACTCCTCAACCTAGCCCAAGACAGTCAACCTAGCCCAAGACAGTCAAACCTAGCCCAAGACAGTCAACCTAGCCCAAGACAGTCAACCTAGCCCAAGACAGTCAAACTGTCATGTTTTGTCTTTGATCTTCATGTCTTGTCCCTGTGCTTCCCTCTGCTGGTCTTATTAGGTTCTTTCCCTCTTTCTCTCTCTATCGTTCCGTTCCTGCTCCCAGCTGTTTCTCATTCTCCTAACGACCTCATTTACTCTTTCACACCTGTCCCCTATTTTGCCCTCTGATTAGAGTCCCTATTTCTCCCTCTGTTTTCCGCTTCTGCCTGGTCGGATTCTTGTTTGATGTTTGCTGTTCCTGTGTCCTTGTTCCGCCCTGTCGTGTTCTTTGCCTTCTTCAGATGCTGCGTGTGAGCAGGTGTCTATGTCAGCTACGGCCAGTGCCTTCCTGAAGCGACCTGCAGTCTGTGGTCGCGTCTCCAGTCGTTCCTCTCTATTGACGAGAGGATTTGACCATTGATAATATCCAGGAGAATCATTATTTGTTTATTACTGGAATAAAGACTCTGTTACTATTACGTCGCTTTTGGGTCCTCATTCATCAGCATAACAGAAGAATCCGACCAAGATGGACCCAGCGACTATGGATTCTCTCAACACTGCCGTCGAGTTCCAGGGAGCAATGCTCGGCAGACACGAGCAGGAATTGTTTGCTGCTCGTCATGCCGTTGAGACCCTGGCCGCTCAGGTCTCCGATCTCTCTGGACAGTTTCAGAGTCTTCATCTCGTGCCACCAGCTACTTCCTGGTCTTCCGAGTCTCCGGAACCTAGGGTTAATAACCCACCATGTTACTCTGGGCAGCCCACTGAGTGTCGCTCCTTTCTCACCCAGTGTGATATTGTGTTCTCTCTCCAGCCCAACACGTACTCAAGAGAGAGAGCTCGGATCGCTTACGTCATATCACTCCTTACTGGTCGGGCTCGGGAGTGGGGCACAGCTATCTGGGAGGCAAGGGCTGAGTGTTCTAACGATTATCAGAACTTTAAAGAGGAGATGATACGGGTTTTTGATCGTTCAGTTTTTGGGAAGGAGGCTTCCAGGGCCCTGGCTTCCCTATGTCAAGGTGATCGATCCATAACGGATTACTCTATAGAGTTTCGCACTCTTGCTGCCTCCAGTGACTGGAACGAGCCGGCGTTGCTCGCTCGTTTTCTGGAGGGACTTCACGCTGAGGTTAAGGATGAGATTCTCTCCCGGGAGGTTCCTTCCAGCGTGGACTCTTTGATTGCACTCGCCATCCGCATAGAACGACGGGTAGATCTTCGTCACCGAGCTCGTGGAAGAGAGCTCGCGTTAACGGTGTTTCCCCTCTCCGCATCTCAACCATCTCCTCCCACCGGCTCAGAGACTGAGCCCATGCAGCTGGGAGGTATTCGCATCTCGACTAAGGAGAGGGAACGGAGAATCACCAACCGCCTTTGCCTCTATTGCGGTTCTGCGGGACATTTTGTCATGTCATGTCCAGTAAAAGCCAGAGCTCATCAGTAAGCGGAGGGCTACTGGTGAGCGCTACTACTCCTGTCTCTCCATCAAGATCCTGTACTACCTTGTCGGTCCATCTACGCTGGACCGGTTCAGCTGCTTCCTGCAGTGCCTTGATAGACTCTGGGGCTGAGGGTTGTTTTATGGATGAAGCATGGGCTCGGAAACATGACATTCCTCTCAGACAGTTAGGGAAGCCCACGCCCATGTTCGCCTTAGATGGTAGTCTTCTCCCCATTATCAGATGTGAGACACTACCTTTAACCCTCACAGTATCTGGTAACCACAGTGAGACCATTTCCTTTTTGATTTTTCGTTCACCTTTTACACCTGTTGTTTTGGGTCATCCCTGGCTAGTATGTCATAATCCTTCTATTGATTGGTCTAGTAATTCTATCCTATCCTGGAACGTTTCTTGTCATGTGAAGTGTTTAATGTCTGCTATCCCTCCTGTGTCTTCTGTCCCCTCTACTCAGGAGGAACCTGGTGAATTGACAGGAGTGCCGGAGGAATATCATGATCTGCGCACGGTCTTCAGTCGGTCCAGAGCCAGCTCCCTTCCTCCTCACCGGTCGTATGATTGTTGTATTGATCTCCTTCCGGGGACCACTCCCCCTCGGGGTAGACTATACTCTCTGTCGGCTCCCGAACGTAAGGCTCTCGAGGATTATCTGTCTGTTTCTCTCAACGCCGGTACCGTGGTGCCTTCTTCCTCTCCCGCCGGAGCGGGATTTTTCTTTGTTAAGAAGAAGGACGGTACTCTGCGCCCCTGCGTGGATTATCGAGGGCTGAATGACATAACGGTTAAGAATCGTTATCCGCTTCCCCTTATGTCGTCAGCCTTCGAGATTTTGCAGGGAGCCAGGTTCTTTACTAAGTTGGACCTTCGTAACGCTTACCATCTCGTACGCATCAGAGAGGGGGACGAGTGGAAAACGGCGTTTAACACTCCGTTAGGGCATTTTGAATACCGGGTTCTGCCGTTCGGTCTCGCTAATGCTCCAGCTGTCTTTCAGGCATTAGTTAATGATGTACTGAGAGACATGCTGAACATTTTTGTTTTCGTTTACCTTGACGATATCCTGATTTTTTCACCGTCACTCGAGATTCATGTTCAGCACGTTCGACGTGTACTCCAGCGCCTTTTAGAGAATTGTCTCTACGTGAAGGCTGAGAAGTGCGCCTTTCATGTCTCCTCTGTCACATTTCTCGGTTCTGTTATTTCCGCTGAAGGCATTCAGATGGATCCCGCTAAGGTCCAGGCAGTCAGCGATTGGCCCGTTCCTAAGTCACGTGTCGAGTTGCAGCGCTTTCTTGGTTTCGCTAATTTCTATCGGCGTTTCATTCGTAATTTCGGTCAAGTGGCTGCCCCTCTCACAGCTCTGACTTCTGTCAAGACTTGCTTTAAGTGGTCCGGTTCCGCCCAGGGAGCTTTTGATCTCCTCAAGAAGCGTTTTACATCCGCCCCTATCCTTGTTACTCCTGACGTCACTAAACAATTCATTGTCGAGGTTGACGCTTCAGAGGTGGGCGTGGGAGCCATTCTGTCTCAGCGCTTCCAGTCTGACGATAAGGTCCATCCTTGCGCTTACTTTTCTCATCGCCTGTCGCCATCGGAACGCAACTATGATGTGGGTAACCGCGAACTGCTCGCCATCCGCTTAGCCATAGGCGAATGGCGACAGTGGTTGGAGGGGGCGACCGTTCCTTTTGTCGTTTGGACTGACCATAAGAACCTTGAGTACATCCGTTCTGCCAAACGACTTAATGCACGTCAGGCTCGTTGGGCGTTGTTTTTCGCTCGTTTCGAGTTCGTGATTTCCTATCGTCCGGGAAATAAGAACACCAAGCCTGATGCCTTATCCCGTCTCTTTAGTTCTTCTGTGGCTTCTACCGACCCCGAGGGGATTCTCCCTGAAGGGCGTGTTGTCGGGTTGACTGTCTGGGGAATTGAGAGACAGGTAAAGCAAGCACTCACTCACACTGCGTCGCCGCGCGCTTGTCCTAGTAACCTTCTGTTCGTTCCTGTCTCTACTCGTCTGGCTGTTCTTCAGTGGGCTCACTCTGCCAAGTTAGCTGGCCATCCCGGCGTTCGGGGTACGCTTGCTTCTATTCGCCAGCGGTTTTGGTGGCCTACTCAGGAGCGGGACACGCGCCGTTTCGTGGCTGCTTGTTCGGACTGCGCGCAGACTAAGTCAGGTAACTCTCCTCCTGCCGGTCGTCTCAGACCGCTTCCCATTCCTTCTCGACCATGGTCTCACATCGCCTTAGACTTTATTACCGGTCTGCCTTCGTCTGCGGGGAAGACTGTGATTCTTACGGTTATCGATAGGTTCTCTAAGGCGGCACATTTCATTCCCCTCGCTAAGCTTCCTTCCGCTAAGGAGACGGCACAAATCATCATTGAGAATGTGTTCAGAATTCATGGCCTCCCGTTAGACGCCGTTTCAGACAGAGGTCCGCAATTCACGTCACAGTTTTGGAGGGAGTTCTGTCGTTTGATTGGTGCTTCTGTCAGTCTCTCTTCCGGGTTTCATCCCCAGTCTAACGGTCAAGCAGAAAGGGCCAATCAGTCGATTGGTCGCATATTACGCAGCCTTTCGTTTCGAAACCCTGCGTCTTGGGCAGAACAGCTCCCCTGGGCTGAGTACGCTCACAACTCGCTTCCTTCGTCTGCTACCGGGCTATCTCCGTTTCAGAGTAGTCTTGGGTACCAGCCTCCTCTGTTCTCGTCCCAGCTCGCCGAGTCCAGCGTTCCCTCCGCTCAGGCTTTTGTCCAACGTTGTGAGCGCACCTGGAGGAGGGTCAGGTCTGCACTTTGCCGTTACAGGGCGCAGACTGTGAGAGCCGCCAATAGACGTAGGATTAGGAGTCCTAGGTATTGTCGCGGTCAGAGAGTGTGGCTTTCCACTCGTAACCTTCCCCTTACGACAGCTTCTCGCAAGTTGACTCCGCGGTTCATTGGTCCGTTCCGTGTCTCTCAGGTCGTCAATCCTGTCGCTGTGCGACTGCTTCTTCCGCGACATCTTCGTCGCGTCCACCCTGTCTTCCATGTCTCTTGTGTCAAGCCTTTTCTTCGCGCCCCCGTTCGTCTTCCCTCCCCCCCCCCCGTCCTTGTCGAGGGCGCTCCTATTTACAAGGTACGAAAGATCATGGACATGCGTTCTCGGGGACGTGGTCACCAGTACTTAGTGGATTGGGAGGGTTACGGTCCTGAGGAGAGGAGTTGGGTTCCATCTCGGGACGTGCTGGACCGTTCGTTGATTGATGATTTCCTTCGTTGCCGCCAGGGTTCCTCCTCGAGTGCGCCAGGAGGCGCTCGGTGAGTGGGGGGGTACTGTCATGTTTTGTCTTTGATCTTCATGTCTTGTCCCTGTGCTTCCCTCTGCTGGTCTTATTAGGTTCTTTCCCTCTTTCTCTCTCTATCGTTCCGTTCCTGCTCCCAGCTGTTTCTCATTCTCCTAACGACCTCATTTACTCTTTCACACCTGTCCCCTATTTTGCCCTCTGATTAGAGTCCCTATTTCTCCCTCTGTTTTCCGCTTCTGCCTGGTCGGATTCTTGTTTGATGTTTGCTGTTCCTGTGTCCTTGTTCCGCCCTGTCGTGTTCTTTGCCTTCTTCAGATGCTGCGTGTGAGCAGGTGTCTATGTCAGCTACGGCCAGTGCCTTCCTGAAGCGACCTGCAGTCTGTGGTCGCGTCTCCAGTCGTTCCTCTCTATTGACGAGAGGATTTGACCATTGATAATATCCAGGAGAATCATTATTTGTTTATTACTGGAATAAAGACTCTGTTACTATTACGTCGCTTTTGGGTCCTCATTCATCAGCATAACACAAACCTAGCCCAAGACAGTCAACCTAGCCAAAGACAGTAAAACCTAGCCCAAGACAGTCAACCTAGCCTAAGACAGTCAAACCTAGCCCAAGATACAGTCAACCTAGCCCAAGACAGTCAACCTAGCCCAAGACAGTCAACCTAGCCTAAGATACAGTCAACCTAGCCTAAGATACAGTCAACCTAGCCTAAGATACAGTCAACCTAGCCTAAGATACAGTCAACCTAGCCTAAGGTAAAGTCAACCTAGCCTAAGGTACAGTCAACCTAGCCTAAGATGCAGTCCGACCTAGCCTAAGATGCAGTCCGACCTAGCCTAAGATGCAGTCCGACCTAGCCTAAGATACAGTCCGACCTAGCCTAAGATACAGTCCGACCTAGCCTAAGATGCAGTCCGACCTAGCCTAAGATACAGTCAACATAGCTTAAGATACAGTTCAACCTAGCCTAAGATACAGTTCGACCCAGCCTAAGATACAGTTCGACCTAGCCTAAGATAGTCAACCTAGCTTAAGATAGTCAACCTAGTCTAAGATACAGTTCGACCTGGTTCTTTCTATAGACACTCACTGGAGCCAGACAGAGGCTGCAGGGAATGATCTTATCAACACCTGAACGGTTGCTACTCTGCATACCTAATCAATCAAACCTCAGCTATTAAAAAGGTCCATTTGTCGCAATTTTTGATTTGAACTGATTCCACTGTGAGGATATTCCGCAAAGTTCCAGAGTGGCCAGTGTGGTTTTTCAGTATGACCTGTAAGTCAAGCAAATGTGTTCAGCCATCCAGGCTCTGGTAAGCTGTGGTTCATAAGAGGCCAGTGTGAGGTGATGAGTGTGGTTTCCTAGTATGGCCGGTGAAACTGCGCCCCTACCGCACCACGGGTCCACCCATCCATATTCCCCGTGCATCCCGCAAAGGCGGAGGTGTTGCTAACATTTACGATAGCAAATTTCAATTTACAAAAAAGAAAAATGACGTTTTCGTCTTTTGAGCTTCTAGTCATGAAATCTATGCAGCCTACTCAATCACTTTTTATAGCTACTGTTTACAGGCCTCCTGGGCCATATACAGCGTTCCTCACTGAGTTCCCTGAATTCCTATCGGACCTTGTAGTCATAGCAGATAATATTCAAATTTTTTGTGATTTTAATATTCACATGGAAAAGTCCACAGACCCACTCCAAAAGGCTTTCGGAGCCATCATCGACTCAGTGGGTTTTGTCCAACATGTCTCTGGACGTACTCACTGTCACAGTCATACTCTGGACCTAGTTTTGTCCCATGGAATAAATGTTGTAGATCTTAATGTTTTTCCTCATAATCCTGGACTATCGGACCACCATTTTATTACGTTTGCAATCGCAACAAATAATCTGCTCAGACCCCAACCAAGGAGCATCAAAAGTCGTGCTATAAATTCTCAGACAACACAAAGATTCCTTAATGCCCTTCCAGACTCCCTCTGCCTACCCAAGGACGCCAGAGAACAAAAATAAGTTAACCACCTAACTGAGGAACTCAATTTAACCTTGCGCAATACCCTAGATGCAGTTGCACCCCTAAAAACTAAAAACATTTGTCATAAGAAACTAGCTCCCTGGTATACAGAAAATACCCGAGCTCTGAAGCAAGCTTCCAGAAAATTGGAGTGGAAATGGCGCCACACCAAACTGGAAGTCTTCCGACTAGCTTGGAAAGACAGTACCGTGCAGTATCGAAGAGCCCTCACTGCTGCTCGATCATCCTATTTTTACAACTTAATTGGGGAAAATAAGAACAATCCGAAATTTCTTTTTGATACTGTCGCAAAGCTAACTAAAAAGCAGCATTCCCCAAGTGAGGATGGCTTTCACTTCAGCAGTAACACATTCATGAACTTCTTTGAGGAAAAGATCATGATCATTAGAAAGCAAATTACGGACTCCTCTTTAAATCTGCGTATTCCTCCAAAGCTCAGCTGTCCTGAGTCTGCACAACTCTGCCAGGACCTAGGATCAAGAGAGACAATTAAGTGTTTTAGTACTATATCTCTTTACACAATGATGAAAATAATCATGGCCTCTAAACCTTAAAATATAAAAAACTATCGGCCTATATCGAATCTTCCATTCCTCTCAAAATATTTTGAAAAAGCTGTTGCGCTGCATCTCACTGCCTTCCTGAAGACAAACAATGTATACGAAATGCTTCAGTCTGGTTTTAGACCCCATCAAAGCACTGAGACTGCACTTGTGAAGGTGGTAAATGACCTTTTAATGGCGTCAGACCGAGGCTCTGCATCTGTCCTCGTGCTCCTAGACCTTAGTGCTGCCTTTGATACCATCGATCACCACATTCTTTTGGAAAGATTGGAAACCCAAATTGGTCTACACGGACAAGTTCCGGCCTGGTTTAGATCTTATCTGTCGGAAATATATCAGTTTGTCTCTGTGAATGGTTTGTTCTCTGACAAATCAACTGTACATTTCGGTGTTCCTCAAGGTTCCATTTTAGGACCACTACTGTTTTCACTATATATTTTACCTCTTGGGGATGTCATTCGAAAACATAATGTTAACTTATGCGGATGACACACAACTGTACATTTCAATGAAACATGGTGAAGCCCCAAAATTGCCCTCGCTAGAAGCCTGTGTTTCAGACATAAGGAAGTGGATGGCTGCAAACTTTCTACTTTTAAACTCGGACAAAACAGAGATGCTTGTTCTAGGTCCCAAGAAACAAAGAGATCTTCTGTTGAATCTGACAATTAATCTTGATGGTTGTAAAGTTGTCTCAAATAAAACTGTGAAGGACCTCAGCGTTACTCTGGACCCTGATCTCTCTTTTGACGAACATATCAAGACTGTTTCAAGGACAGCTTTTTTCCATCTACGTAACATTGCAAAAATCAGAAACTTTCTGTCCAAAAATGATGCAGAAAAATTAATCCATGCTTTTGTTACTTCTAGGTTAGACTACTGCAATGCTCTACTTTCCGGCTACCAGGATAAAGCACTAAATAAACTTCAGCTAGTGCTAAATACGGCTGCTAGAATCCTGACTAGAACCACATTTTTTTATCATATTACTCCAGTGTTAGCCTCCCTACACTGGCTTCCTGTTAAGGCAAGGGCTGATTTCAAGGTTTTACTGCTAACCTACAAAGCATTACATGGGCTTGCTCCTACCTATCTTTCCGAGTTGGTCCTGCCGTACATACCTACACGTACGCTACGGTCACAAGACGCAGGCCTCCTAATTGTCCCTAGAATTTCTAAGCAAACAGCTGGAGGCAGGGCTTTCTCCTATAGAGCTCCATTTTTATGGAATGGTCTGCCTACCCATGTGAGAGACGCAGACTCGGTCTCAACTTTTAAGTCTTTACTGAAGACTCATCTCTTCGGTGGGTCATATGATTGAGTGTAGTCTGGCTCAGGAGTGTGAAGGTGAACGGAAAGGCTCTGGAGCAACGAACCGCCCTTGCTGTCTCTGCCTGGCCGGTTCCCCTCTCTCCACTGAGATTCTCTGCCTCTAACCCTATTACAGGGGTTGAGTCACTGGCTTACTGGTGCTCTTTCATGCCGTCCCTAGGAGGGGTGCGTCACTTGAGTGGGTTGAGTCACTGACGTGATCTTCCTGTCTGGGTTGGCGCCCCCCCCCTTGGGTTGTGCCGTGGCGGAGATCTTTGTGGGCTATACTCGGCCTTGTCTCAGGATGGTAAGTTGGTGGTTGAAGATATCCCTCTAGTGGTGTGGGAGCTGTGCTTTGGCAAAGTGGGTGGGGTTATATCCTTCCTGTTTGGCCCTGTCCGGGGGTATCATCGGATGGGGCCACAGTGTCTCCTGACCCCTCCTGTCTCAGCCTCCGGTATTTATGCTGCAGTAGTTTATGTGTCGGGGGGCTAGGGTCAGTTTGTTATATCTGGAGTACTTCTCCTGTCTTATCCGGTGTCCTGTGTGAATTTAAGTATGCTCTCTCTAATTCTCTCTTTCTCTCTTTCTTTCTCTCTCTCGGAGGACCTGAGCCCTAGGACCATGCCTCAGGACTACCTGGCATGATGAATCCTTGCTGTCCCCAGTCCACCTGGCCGTGCTGCTGCTCCAGTTTCAACTGTTCTGCCTGCGGCTATGGAACCCTGACCTGTTCACCGGACGTGCTACCTGTCCCAGACTTGCTGTTTTCAACTCTCTAGAGACAGCAGGAGTGGTAGAGATACTCTTAATGATCGGCTATGAAAAGCCAACTGACATTTACTCCTGAGGTGTTGACTTGCTGCACCCTCGACAACTACTGTGATTATTATTATTTGACCATGCTGGTCATTTATGAACATTTGAACATCTTGGCCATGTTCTGTTTTAATCTCCACCCGGCACAGCCAGAAGAGGACTGGCCACCCCTCATAGCCTGGTTCCTCTCTAGGTTTCTTCCTAGGTTTTGGCCTTTCTAGGGAGTTATTCCTAGCCACCGTGCTTCTACACCTGCATTGCTTGCTGTTTGGGGTTTTAGGCTGGGTTTCTGTACAGCACTTTGAGATATCAGCTGATGTAAGAAGGGCTATATAAATACATTTGATTTGATTATACAGGGATTACATTGAGCCAACATGTGTAGCATTAGCATCTTTAGCTAGCGGTTATGTAAGTGGGGCGAGTACAGGCTAACATCTCTTTAGATATTATTTTTACCCACAGAGGGCACTGTGGTATATCGGCCAAGCAGATTAAACATCCGTTAGCTCTTGTTAATTAGTTAGTCCTTTGTAGTTCAGTTGGCAGAGCATCGCGTTTGTAACACCAGGGTAGTGGGTTTGATTCCCGGGACCACCCAATCATAGAAATGTCTGCACGCATGACTGGAAGTCACTTTGGATAAAAGTGTCTTCTAAGTGGCACAGGGACAATCGGGCTTACAGTTTCATCATACAGTATCTTTGTTGCATCAATGTACTGTAACAAAACGTAACCTTTTTACTTATCTTGTCCTGGGCAGTGTATCTCTCTTATAAAACGTTCAGCCCTAGTGCCCTACATGATTTCATTCATAGAACCAGATTTGAATTCAATATTTTTTATTTCCTATTTTTGGAGAAAATAGGAAATAGTCAATCGGAAGTCAACACGTTAGTTTGTATTTAGCTAGGGTCTAACGCGATACCAGAGATTCTGTATTAAAGTGAATTACTCACTTTTCTCATCCCTGAATAAGTTCTCCTGTTACGTTGGTTGGCTGCTGAGCAAGAGCTGTGTCACAGAGGATTGCAGCCTAAAGACTGAACAAAGAACACACACACACACACACAACTACAGATAACACCTGAGATCCTACGAGTCATCAGACAAGATCCTTCTCTTTTTCATTCCCTCTCTACTCTTTCTCTCGCTCTCTATTCTCTCTCCTTCCTCTCTCGCTCTCTCTCTCCCTCTCCCTATTCTCTCTACTCTCCCCCTCTCTCTCTGTAATAAAGTGGCTAGTAGCCCCATGCTGTAGGCTCTATAACAGCTGGTGAGGGGCCGTGTGTCCACTGAACCTCTCACAGCAGACCTCCCACTCTGCTCTACACCATAGTATTACTATACTACAGCTGTCTCTACACCATAGTATTACTACACTACAGCTGTCTCCATACCATAGTATTACTATACTACAGCTGTCTCTACACCATAGTATTACTATACTACAGCTGTCTCCATACCATAGTATTACTACATTACAGCTGTCTCTATACCATAGTATTACTATACTACAGCTGTCTCTATACCATAGTATTACTATACTACAGCTGTCTCTATACCATAGTATTACTATACTACAGCTGTCTCTATACCATAGTATTACTATACTACAGCTGTCTCTATACCATAGTATTACTATACTACAGCTGTCTCTATACCATAGTATTACTATACTACAGCTGTCTCTATACCATAGTATTACTACACTACAGCTGTCTCCATACCATAGTATTACTACACTACAGCTGTCTCTATACCGTAGTATTACTATACTACAGCTGTCTCCATACCATAGTATTACTACATTACAGCTGTCTCCATACCATAGTATTACTATACTACAGCTGTCTCCATACCATAGTATTACTATACAACTGCTGTCTCTATACCATAGTATTACTATACTACAGCTGTCTCCATACCATCGTATTACTATACTACAGATGTCTCTATACCATAGTATTACTATACTACAGCTGTCTCCATACCATCGTATTACTATACTACAGATGTCTCTATACCATAGTATTACTATACTACAGCTGTCTCCATACCATAGTATTACTATACTACAGCTGTCTCTATACCATAGTATTACTATACAACAGCTGTCTCTATACCATAGTATTACTATACTACAGCTGTCTCCATACCATAGTATTACTATACTACAGCTGTCTCCATACCATAGTATTACTATACTACAGCTGTCTCTATACCGTAGTATTACTATACTACAGCTGTCTCCATACCATAGTATTACTACACTACAGCTGTCTCCATACCATAGTATTACTATACTACAGCTGTCTCCATACCATAGTATTACTATACTACAGCTGTCTCCATACCATAGTATTACTACACTACAGCTGTCTCCATACCATAGTATTACTATACTACAGCTGTCTCCATACCATAGTATTACTACACTACAGCTGTCTCCATACCATAGTATTACTATACTACAGCTGTCTCCATACCATAGTATTACTATACTACAGCTGTCTCCATACCATAGTATTACTACACTACAGCTGTCTCCATACCATAGTATTACTATACTACAGCTGTCTCCATACCATAGTATTACTATACAACAGCTGTCTCTATACCATAGTATTACTATACTACAGCTGTCTCCATACCATAGTATTACTATACAACAGCTGTCTCCATACCATAGTATTACTATACTACAGCTGTCTCCATACCATAGTATTACTATACTACAGCTGTCTCCATACCATAGTATTACTATACAACAGCTGTCTCCATACCATAGTATTACTATACTACAGCTGTCTCCATACCATAGTATTACTATACAACAGCTGTCTCCATACCATAGTATTACTATACTACAGCTGTCTCCATACCATAGTATTACTATACTACAGCTGTCTCCATACCATAGTATTACTATACTACAGCTGTCTCCATACCATAGTATTACTATACTACAGCTGTCAACACTGCTCTCTTTACTAGAGTGGCTTATAGCCTCTGCGTCAGTTTGTTGCTGTTGGCAACTCATTGAGATTGGTTTGTTGTTTGATATGAGTTAGTATCTTCTCCTGAGTAAAGATAGCATGGATGTTATTACAACATTCACAGGATGAATAGTGAAATCATTACCACACTAACCTCCCCTTGCCCAGACAAACAGACATTACACACACACACATCCCTGTCCGGGGAATAGGATTGTTTTTCCCTAGCAACGTGCCCTAGTTTCCAGCCATGTATCGCTGTGTTAAGTCACTGAGCACTCCTAGTTTCCAGCCATGTATCGCTGTGTTAAGTCACTGAGCACTCCTAGTTTCCAGCCGTGTCTCGTGGGGTTAAGTCACTGAGCACTCCTAGTCTCCAGCCGTGTCTTGCTGGGTTAAGTCACTGAGCACTCCTAGTCTCCAGCCGTGTCTCGTGGGGTTAAGTCACTGAGCACTCCTAGTCTCCAGCCGTGTCTCGCTGGGTTAAGTCACTGAGCACTCCTAGTCTCCAGCCGTGTCTCGTGGGGTTAAGTCACTGAGCACTCCTAGTCTCCAGCCGTGTCTCGTGGGGTTAAGTCACTGAGTACTCCTAGTCTCCAGCCGTGTCTTGCTGGGTTAAGTCACTGAGCACTCCTAGTCTCCAGCCGTGTCTTGCTGGGTTAAGTCACTGAGCACTCCTAGTCTCCAGCCGTGTCTCGTGGGGTTAAGTCACTGAGCACTCCTAGTCTCCAGCCGTGTCTTGCTGGGTTAAGTCACTGAGCACTCCTAGTCTCCAGCCGTGTCTTGCTGGGTTAAGTCACTGAGCACTCCTAGTCTCCAGCCGTGTCTTGCTGGGTTAAGTCACTGAGCACTCCTAGTCTCCAGCCGTGTCTTGCTGGGTTAAGTCACTGAGCACTCCTAGTCTCCAGCCGTGTCTTGCTGTGTTAAGTCACTGAGCACTCCTAGTCTCCAGCCGTGTCTTGCTGGGTTAAGTCACTGAGCACTCCTAGTCTCCAGCCGTGTCTTGCTGGGTTAAGTCACTGAGCACTCCTAGTCTCCAGCCGTGTCTTGCTGGGTTAAGTCACTGAGCACTCCTAGTCTCCAGCCGTGTCTTGCTGGGTTAAGTCACTGAGCACTCCTAGTCTCCAGCCGTGTCTCGTGGGGTTAAGTCACTGAGCACTCCTAGTCTCCAGCCGTGTCTCGTGGGGTTAAGTCACTGAGTACTCCTAGTCTCCAGCCGTGTCTTGCTGGGTTAAGTCACTGAGCACTCCTAGTCTCCAGCCGTGTCTTGCTGGGTTAAGTCACTGAGCACTCCTAGTCTCCAGCCGTGTCTCGTGGGGTTAAGTCACTGAGCACTCCTAGTCTCCAGCCGTGTCTTGCTGGGTTAAGTCACTGAGCACTCCTAGTCTCCAGCCGTGTCTTGCTGGGTTAAGTCACTGAGCACTCCTAGTCTCCAGCCGTGTCTTGCTGGGTTAAGTCACTGAGCACTCCTAGTCTCCAGCCGTGTCTTGCTGGGTTAAGTCACTGAGCACTCCTAGTCTCCAGCCGTGTCTTGCTGGGTTAAGTCACTGAGCACTCCTAGTCTCCAGCCGTGTCTCGTGGGGTTAAGTCACTGAGCACTCCTAGTCTCCAGCCGTGTCTCGTGGGGTTAAGTCACTGAGTACTCCTAGTCTCCAGCCGTGTCTTGCTGGGTTAAGTCACTGAGCACTCCTAGTCTCCAGCCGTGTCTTGCTGGGTTAAGTCACTGAGCACTCCTAGTCTCCAGCCGTGTCTCGTGGGGTTAAGTCACTGAGCACTCCTAGTCTCCAGCCGTGTCTTGCTGGGTTAAGTCACTGAGCACTCCTAGTCTCCAGCCGTGTCTTGCTGGGTTAAGTCACTGAGCACTCCTAGTCTCCAGCCGTGTCTTGCTGGGTTAAGTCACTGAGCACTCCTAGTCTCCAGCCGTGTCTTGCTGGGTTAAGTCACTGAGCACTCCTAGTCTCCAGCCGTGTCTTGCTGGGTTAAGTCACTGAGCACTCCTAGTCTCCAGCCGTGTCTTGCTGGGTTAAGTCACTGAGCACTCCTAGTCTCCAGCCGTGTTTCGCGGGGTTAAGTCACTGAGCACTCCTAGTGTCCTAGACTACTCTGGTCACCCCCACTAGTGCTCAGCTATTTTGAGCTCACCTGTCCTATACACACCTCAGACAGGACAGGAGGAGACTCCACCTCTGGATCATTGCGCCTAAGGAGGTTTGAATTGGTCTTATCTGTCCTGAAACAGGCCATCCAAGGGTGCATCTCAGTAGTCTATAGCGACACCCTCTTCTAGTCTCCGTACCCTTTGACTGGTGATTCTGGGGGTAGATCCCAATAGTCTATAGTGGCAAAGTCTTCTATTATCCTGATGCTGGTTCACCAATCAAAGGGTTAAGAGTGGAGAAGAGGATACCACTATAGACTATTGAGATGCAGCTGTAGCTGGCCTGCTTCAGTGATCTGAACAGCAGAAGAGATGAGAGAAGACCTAGCATGAGGAAGAGAGAGGAGAGAGGAGCAGCCTTCTGTTCTGTGTGTATCAGCAGCAGACTGAGAACAGCTGGGATCTCCTCTCCCCAGATAAGAGCTGGTCCGCTCTCTCTCACGGTCAGCCCACACTCTTGCTTTCTCTTTCCTTTTCACAATCCCTACATTTATCTTGCTCACTCAGCTCACTCTCAGACACACACCACTCCCCATCTCAGATGAGTCACGAGAGAAAGAGCGGGTGTGTGTGTGAGAGAGGGAGAGAGAGAAAGAGCGGGTGTGTGTGAGAGAGAGGGAGAGAGAGAGAGAAAGAGCGGGTGTGTGTGAGAGAGAAGGAGAGAGAGAGAGAAAGAGCGGGTGTGTGTGAGAGAGAAGGAGAGAGAGAAAGAGCGGGTGTGTGTGAGAGAGAGGGAGAGAGAGAGAGAAAGAGCGGGTGTGTGTGAGAGAGAGGGAGAGAGAGAGAGAAAGAGTGGGTGTGTGTGAGAGAGAGAGAGAGAGAAAGAGCGGGTGTGTGTGAGAGAGAAGGAGAGAGAGAGAGAAAGAGCGGGTGTGTGTGAGAGAGAAGGAGAGAGAGAGAAAGAGCGGGTGTGTGTGAGAGAGAAGGAGAGAGAGAGAGAAAGAGCGGGTGTGTGTGAGAGAGAAGGAGAGAGAGAGAGAAAGAGCGGGTGTGTGTGAGAGAGAGGGAGAGAGAGAGAGAGAGAAAGAGCGGGTGTGTGTGAGAGAGAGAGAGAGAGAGAGAAAGAGCGGGTGTGAGAGAGAGAGAGAGAGAGAGAGAGAGAAAGAGCGGGTGTGTGTGAGAGAGAGGGAGAGAGAGAGAGAAAGAGCGGGTGTGAGAGCGAGAGAGAGAGAGAGAGAAAGAGCGGGTGTGAGAGCGAGAGAGAGAGAGAGAGAGAAAGAGCGGGTGTGTGTGAGAGAGAGGGAGAGAGAGAGAGAAAGAGCGGGTGTGAGAGCGAGAGAGAGAGAGAGAGAAAGAGCGGGTGTGAGAGCGAGAGAGAGAGAGAGAGAAAGAGCGGGTGTGAGAGCGAGAGAGAGAGAGAGAGAAAGAGCGGGTGTGAGAGCGAGAGAGAGAGAGAGAAAGAGCGGGTGTGAGAGCGAGAGAGAGAGAGAGAGAGAAAGAGCGGGTGTGTGTGAGAGAGAAGGAGAGAGAGAGAAAGAGTGGGTGTGTGTGAGAGAGAAGGAGAGAGAGAGAAAGAGAGAGAGTGTTTATTGTTCAGGAGCAGAGAAGGCAGCTTCTACCATGAACACTGTATTGTTTTCTGCCTGACAGAGGAAAGGGAGTCACCCTCAACGAGAGAAACAACGGGTACAGACCGCAGCCATTGAGCCATCCACACAACTAGAACCAAATGAACCTATTGACTTTATGGATGATAAAGATCTATTCTATATTCTATTCTAAAAAACATCCCTCTTCCAAAACAGATTTTTTTCCTCGGGCTTTAAAATATATCCTCTAAGAAATAGCACATTAACGACACAAACTCATGTTCCTGTTAGAACATGAGGCGGGGCAACATTAATAAGGGTACAAGCCCACGCATAAATACTGCACATCCTCCCTGCCTGACGAGAACCAGTAAACACCGACGTAACATGACAGGATAGGTGAAAATAAGAGTTCCTCTACATTGTTTTCACCCATCCAGTAAGGTGTGGGATCTCTGATTAGAACACTAAGTGGGGGAGAAGGGAAGAGTGCCTTAAGTATTGGTACAGGACCACTATCTCTTGTACATGGCATATCATCATGGCATGTCTGCTGATAGTACACAGTCTGTTCTGGTGCTCTCATGGAGGAGAGAAGAGGAGAGGAGGAGAGAGCACATATAGATAGACTGGTTAGCTTGAGTCTGGAGATGCTGACAACACTCTCGTCTCCCACACATCTCTCTCTCTCCATATAACTCCTGACCACACATCTCTCTCTCCATCTGCCTCCTGACCTATTCTCCCACACATCTCTCTCTCTCACCCCATCTGCTTCCTCCCAGCTGGCACTTTTGGTTCCTTAGAAGTTGTGGGAACAAAGCCATAAGTTTCCTGACGGTTAAAACTGATTTCTTTTTTTACCGTTCTGAGGTGAAAATTTTGCCTGTTCTGGGAACATACATTTTTAGGTTGCAGGGAGGTTCTGAGAACGTTTATCTATGGTTCCCTGAAAGTTTTCCTGTGAGGTTTAATTAACGATCTGAGAACATAAATTCTAGGTTATTTGAAGGCAATTAAATAACGTTCTAAGAACATGTTTCAATAAGACTTTTAATAGCACTGCTAGCTTAATGGTTTTGAACTCCCAGCACAGATAGGACACATGGAAATTCATGTGCTTAAGCATTATTCATGCAAACACATGAATTTTTATTGTGGCATGGCGTTAGTGAGATTCAAACCTATGATCTTCTGTTCTCTGTTCTCTATCCATGGAATTAGTCCACTGCGCCACCAGGATGCAGCTAGCATGCCAAAACCTATTTTAAAGGAAACACGCACTCATTAAAATCACTTAAGATAGAGGACAGATTCAAATCGGTTTGTTGACGCTGAGAACGGAATGTAAATGTTTTTAAATAACATTCCTGTAACGTTCTTTGAGCGTTACTAATGTTTTCTTGTTTTTTATGGAATTGTTTCTTAATATTCTAAGAACATTACTTTTAATACAACCTTATGTTGAAGTACTGAAATTCCCATAGAGGAACGATACTTCTTAACGTTCTCTGAACAATTTGAGAACATTACTTTTAATAGAATCATGAAGAAACCTGTAGGAAACATTCTGGGAAGGTTTAATGCAAAATAACCATAGGACAACCAGGCTCTCACCAAGCTCTTAGAAACGTATGGTTCTCAGAACGTTATGTGCTAGCTGGGCTTCCTCCATTCTAAAGAAGACAACACTGTTGCTACAGTACAGAACCTCTCAGTCCCACTAAGGAGCATGGATTGAGGAACAAACTGGATTCATAGAACATATCTAGTAATGAGGACAGTTGGGGGTCTCCAACAGTTGGGGGCTTACGACAGATGGCGGTCTAAAATAGTTGGGGGTCTAAGATAGTTGGGGGTCTAAGACAGTTGGGGGTCTTGCTTACTGAGGAATCAAGTGGGAGAGGAATACAGATTCAGTAACCATTGATACTTGTAATTCCATAAATGGTCATCCCCAACCAGGGGTCATTCTGGTTAGCAGAGTAAGTGGTATAATGCAATGCAAATGGAATGCTGAAAGAGGTCAGCCTGACTGCAGTCAGAGAGATCAAATCAATGACTGTTGTGGGCTTCCTCACCTACTATACTCTAGTTCAATGTTTCCCATCTCCAGTACCCCCAACAGTAGACATTTCTATTGGAGCCCCAGACACGCAGACCTTATTCAGCTTATCAACTAATCATCAGGCCCTCAATGAGATGAATCAGGTCTGCTTGTCTGGGGCTACAACAAAAATGTATGTTGTTGGGGCTACTGGAGGACTGGAGTTGGGAATCACTGGACTAGAGGATCATTGGTGAGTAAGTCCACAACAATCACTGATTAGATCTCTGACTGCAGGGTCAGCCTGACCTCTTTCAGCATTCCATTTGGAACTTAAGCACTGCATGCCATTATACCACTGGCCTAGTATAGTCTCTTCACTGGGTTTTAATCAAGCCCTCTCCTCATGTTCTAACACACTCCTCTGTTCTCTCACACTAGGCCCCGTGGCCCGCTAGTGACCTCTTCTAATCACTCCATTTGCCTGTTCATGGTCTGCTCAGTTTACAATATATCCCTGTTCGTCACTGACCGATAATCTAAATCATGCTGGTAAATATTAAATCAAATTTGGCACGGTCAAATTAATTTGTAAAATCAAGATTTGAATGGAGTTAGATGGTGTCATTTCTCATTCGCATGAGGTCTGAAACATTTAGGTATTTACTGTAGACTTGGATGTATGAAAAACATCTGAAAACCTTTACGTCTCGGTGAACTCTGACCCTGTAAGTGCCACTCATTGCTTTTGTATTTGTATTTATTAAGGATCCCCATTAGTTCCTGCCAAGGCAGCAGCTACTCTTCCTGGGAACCAGTGAAATTAAGGCAGTTATATACAATTTAAAAAAACATTACAATACATTTCACAACACATTACATCTGTGCCCTCAAGCCCCTACTCTACTACCACATATCTACAACACATAATCCATGTGTATGTGTGTGTATAGTGCGTATGTTATCATGTGTGTGTATGCGTGTCAGTGCCTGTGTGTGTGTGTGTGTCTCTTCACAGTCCAGCTGTTCTATAAGGTGTACAGTGTGGAATAGAGTTCCACATATTCATAGTTCTATGTAGTACTGTGCGCCTCCCATAGTCTGTTCTGGACTTGGGGACTGTGAAGAGACCTCTGGTGGCATGTCTTGTGGGGTATGCATGGGTGTCTGAGCTGTGTGTTAGTAGTTTAAACAGACAGCTCAGTGCATTCAGCTTGTCAACACCTCTTACAAAAACAAATAGTGATGAAGTCAGTCTCTCCTCTTCTTTGAGCCAGGAGAGATTGACAAGGATATTATTAATGCTAGCTCTCTGTCTACATTTAAGGGCCAGCCGCCCTGCCCTGTTCTGGGACAATTGTAATTGTCCTAAGTCCTTCGTGTCACCTGACCAAACAACTGGACAGTAGTCCAGGGATGACAAAACTAGGGCCTGTAGGACCTGCCTTGCTGATAGTGTTGTTAAGAAGGCAGAGTAATGCTTTATTATGCGCTTTATCATACTGTAGATGACAGTTCAATCGTCCTCCCAGGAGCTCAGTGTTCTGTAATGTCCCCTCCCCAGGTAATGCATCTCTAACCTTATTTGAGTCTCTGTTCCAGCCCAGCCCCTCTCTCTCTCCCGCCACAGACAACCGTTTATATAGTGCTAAGCCGACAACATTCTTTTATTGATTACATTTAAGCTTTAAGAATTTTAAGACATTTTGCATCAAGACCTGTCTGCGTCTAATGAAATCAAAGTCCCATGATTAAGGCCGACTTCTGATCCAGTCGGATGTAATACTAGACATCTCCTATTCTAGAGGTTTTAATAGTTAGTGCTGGGTCAGGTTTCAGGACGGGAGCGTATTTATAGTTAAGGGGAAAAACATAGGGAGACAAAAATCAATGGAGAACCTTTTGCTATTAGACATAAAGTGGCCGCCTTTTCTCTGTCGTCGTCACTTAGTGGACGCATTGACTTTCTCCTTGCTTCTCGCTGGCCGCCCCTTTAAAAGATCAGTCACCGCTTCCTTTTGATAACCAAGGACTTCCTGTCACTGTTCAGTAGCAGGAGGATACATTTAGCCCCATTCCCTAATAGTGAATACGCTATTCCCAGAAGCCTTTTGTGAATTCATTGGCAGTGATTGTTTTGATATGGTTTATCTGAAGTAGTTTCCTGTGACCTTCCAAGTCAACCAGAATCACATTTCTAACCAGTTTCCAGTCCACAATCTCATTCCAAAAGTAATCCGTCAAACTCAATTAAGGTTACTCCAACCCACCAATTTGTGAACCACTGTTCTATGGGATATAGAGTACCAAATCAAATCAATTTTATTGGTCACATACACATGGTTAGCAGATGTTAATGCGAGTGTAACGAAATGCTTGTGCTTCTAGTTCCGACCATGCAGTAATATCTAACAAGTAATCTCACAATTTCACAACAACTACCTTATACACACACAAGTGTAAAGGAATGAATAAGAATATGTACATTAAAATATATGGATGAGCGATGGCCGAACGGCATAGGCAAGATGCAGTAGATGGTATAGAGTACAGTATACACATATGAGATGAGTAATGTAGGGTATGTAAACATTATATAAAGTGGCATTGTTTAAAGTGACCAGTGATACATTTATTACATCCAATTTTTTATTATGAAGTGGCTAGAGATTTGAGTCAGTATGTTGGCAGCAGCCACTCAATGTTAGTGATGGCTGTTTAACAGTCTGATGGCCTTGAGATAGAACCCGTTTTTCAGTCTCTCGGTCCCAGCTTTGATGCACCTGTACTGACTTTGCCTTCTGGATGATAGCGGGGTGAACAGGCAGTGGCTCGGGTGGTTGTTGTCCTTCATGATCTTTTTGGCCTTCCTGTGACATCCGGTGGTGTAGGTGTCCTGGAGGGCAGGTAGTTTTCCCCCGGTGATGCGTTGTGCAGACCTTACTACCCTCTGGAGAGCCTTATGGTTGTGGGCGGAGCAGTTGCCGTACCAGGCGGTGATACAGCCCGACAGGATGCTCTCGATTGTGCATCTGTAAATGTTTGTGAGTGTTTTAGGTGGTAAGCCAAATTTCTTCAGCTTCCTGAGGTTGAAGAGGCGCCTTCTTCCCCACGCTGTCTGTGTGGGTGGACGATTTCAGTTTGTCCGTGAACTTAAAACTTTCCACCTTCTCCACTACTGTCCCATAGATGTGGATAGGGGGCTGCTCCCTCTGCTGTTTCCTGAAGTCCACGATCATCTCCTTTGTTATGTTAACGTTGAGTGAGAGGTTATTTTCCTGACACCACACTCCGAGGGCCCTACCACTGTATTGTCGTCTGCAAACTTGATGATTGAGTTGGAGGTGTGTATGGCCACGCAGTCATGGGTGAACAGGGAGTACAGGAGAGGGCTGAGAATGCACCCTTGTGGGGCCCCAGTGTTGAGGATCAGCGGGGTGGAGATGTTGTTTCCTACCCTCACCACCTAGGGGCGTCCCGTCAGAAAGTCCAGGACCCAGTTGCACAGGGCGGGGTCGAGACCCAGGGTCTCGAGCTTAATGACGAGTTTGGAGGGTACTATGGTGTTAAATGCTGAGCTGTAGTCGATGAACAGCATTCTTACATAGGTATTCCTCTTGTCCAGATGGGTTAGGGCAGTATGCAGTGTGATTGCGATTGCGATTGCGTCGTCTGTGGACCTATTGGGGCGGTAAGCAAATTGGAGTGGGTCTAGGGTGTCAGGAGATATGATCCTTGATTAGTCTCTCAAAGCACTTCATGATGACGGAAGTGAGTGCTACGGGGCGATAGTTGTTTAGCTCAGTTACCTTAGCTTTCTTGGGAACAGGAACAATGGTGGCCCTCTTGAATCATGTGGGAACAGCAGACTGGGATAGGGATTGATTGAATATGTCCGTAAACACACCAGCCAGCTGGTCTGCGCATGCTCTGAGGACGCGGCTAGGGATGCCGTCTGGGCTGGCAGCCTTGCGAGGGTTAACACGTTTAAATGTTTTACTCGCGGTGAAGGAGAGCCAGCAGGTTTTTGTAGCTGGTCGTGTCGGTGGCACTGTATTGTCCTCAAAGCGAGCAAAGAAGCTGTTTAGTTTGTCTAGTAGCAAGACATCGGGGTCCGCGACGGGGCTGGTTTTCTTTTTGTAGTCCGTGATTGACTGTAGACCCTGCCACATACCTCTTGTGTCTGAGCCTTTGAATTGCGACTCTACTTTGTCTCTATACTGACGCTTAGCTTGTTTGATTGCCTTGCGGAGGGAATAGCTACATTGTTTGTGTTCGGTCATGTTTCCGGTCGCCTTGCCCTGATTAAAAGCAGTGGTTCGCGCTTTCAGTTTTGCGCGAATGCTGCTATCAATCCACGGTTTCTGGTTGGGGGAAGGTTTTAATAGTCGCCGTGGGTACAACATCACCGATGCACTTGCTAATAAACTCGCTCACCGAATCAGCGTATACATCAATGTTGTTGTTCGACGCTATCCGGAACATATCTCAGTCCACGTGATCAAAGCAATCTTGAAGCGTGGAATCAGATTGGTTGGACCAGCGTTGAACAGACCTGAGCACGGGCGTTTCCTATTTTAATTTCTGTCTATAGGCTGTGAGCAACAAAATGGAGTCGTGGCCAGATTTGCCGAACAGAGGGCAGGGGAGGGCTTTGTATGCGTCACAGTTTGGACACACATATTCATTCAAGGGTTCTTAATTTTTTTAATTTTCTACATTATAGAATAGAATAGTGAAGACGTCAAAACACATATGAAATAACACATACGGAATCATGTAGTAAGCAAAATATATTTTACATGTAGTAACCAAAAAAGTGTAAAAAAAAAAAAAATCGAAATATATTTTATATTTGAGATTCTTCAAATAGACACCCTTGCCTTTATGACAGCTTTGCACAATCTTGGCATTCTCTCAACCAGCTTCATGAGGTAGTCACCTGGAATGCATTTCAATTAACAGGTGTGCCTCGTTAAAAGTTCATTTGTGGAATTTCTTTCCATCTTAATGCGTCGATCAGTTGAGCCGATCAGTTGTGTTGTGACAAGGTACGGGTGGTATACAGAAGATAGCCCAATTTGGTAAAAGACCAAGTCCATATTATGGCAAGAACAGCTCAAATAAGCAAAGAGAAACGACAGTCCATCATTACTTTAAAACATGAAGGTCAGTCAATATGGAAAATTTCAAGAACTTTGAACATTTCTTCAAGTGCAGTCGCAAAAATCATCAAGCGCCATGATGAAACTGGCTCTCATGAGGACCTCCACAAGAAAGGAAGACCCAGAGTTACCTCTGCTGCAGAGGATAAGCTCATTAGAGTTACCAGCCTCAGAAATTGCAGCCCAAATAAATGCTTCACAGAGTTCAAGTAACAGACACATCTCAACATCAACTGTTCAGAGGAGACTGCGTGAATCAGGCCTTCATGGTCAAATTGCTGCAAAGAAACCACTACTAAAGGACACCAATAAGAAGAAGAGACTTGCTTGGGCCAAGAAACACGCGCAATGGACATTAGACCGGTGGAAATCTGTCCTTTGGTCTGATGAGTCCAAATTTGAGATTTTTGGTGCCAACCGCTGTGTCTTTGTGAGATGCAGCGTAGGTGAACGGATGATCTCCGCATGTGTGGTTCCCACCGTGAAGCATAGAGGAGGAGGTGTGATGGTGTGGGGGTGCTTTGCTGGTGGCACTGTCTGTGATGTATTTAGAATTCAAGGCACACTTAACCAGCATGGCTACCACAGCATTCTGCAGTGATACGCCATCCCATCTGGTTTGCACTTAGTGGGACTATCATTTGTTTTCCAACAGGACAATGACCCAACACACCTCCACGCTGTGTAAGGCCTATTTGACCAAGAAGGAGAGTGATGGAGTGCTGCATCAGATGACCTGGCCTCCACAATCACCTGACCTCAACCCAATTGAGATGGTTTGGGTTGAGTTGGACTGAAGGAGATTGAAGGAAAAGCAGCCAACAAGTGCTCAGCATATGTGGGAACTCCTTCAAGACTGCTCGAAAAGTATTCCAGGTGAAGCTAGTTGAGAGTGCAAAGCTGTCATCAAGGCAAAGGGCGGCTACTTTGAATACTTTTTTGGTTACTACTTTCATAGTTTTGATGTCTTCACTATTATTCTACAATATAGAAAATAGTACAAATAAAGAAAAACCCTTGAATGAGTAGGTGTGTCCAACCTTTTGACTGGTACTGTAAGTGTAGGAATGTGTTTAGTGAATTACAGTTACTATACTAGACAGTGACAGTAACAGTTACACTGGTGGAAACAGTGCTGTAATTGTCGTAAACAGGAAGTGCAGGATAACCCATCCCCCACTGCTGGGACAATTCCTGGATTCTAATAGACAGGCACTTAGATGTTGTACTGCCTCCTCAGTAAAGAGAGAGCGAGAGAGCGAGAGAGCGAGAGAGCGAGAGAGCGAGAGAGCGAAATAAAGAAGGGAGACGCCGTGTTAATATTTGATGGGAAGCATCAATGAAGATACAGGCTGACTATCGACAGCAGCATTAAGGGGGAGAGGGGGGAGAGGGGGGGGGGGTGGGGGGAGAGGAGGGAGTGAGGGGGGAGTTGGGGTTGAACGGGGGAGATTACATTTCAGCCTCACTCACTCTTGACCATGACTGCCTGCTGGTCCATTTTCAGTCACACAGAGACCAGGGACCAATCCAACAACACTCACTGGGCAATGAGCAGCACAGCAACACTCTGTTGTGGTTAGACGGGTTTCAGATAGAAACAGGCTGTTAAAGTCTGTTACTGTCCCCCACTACACAAGGTTGTGTGAAAGTGTGTGAAAGATAACAGTGTGTTGTACAATACACCCACACTTCCGGCCATATAGCCATAGCAGAAACACTAGCTGGAGAACTGATAAAAACAGATACAAGTGGTGATCTATTTATATCACCATCACAGAGGATGAAACACTAGGTAGCTCGGAACAATGGAACAGAGAATAGAGATTGTCATTTAATGTCGGTTCTGAGGTAGAGAGATAAGGAGAATCTCTACTGTCCAGTCCCCAGCTCTTCAATAGCTGACCGTCTCGCAGGCTTGAAATATCAGGGAGGAAGACAGGCAGAGACAAGAGCTGGGGAAATAGCATTGTCACATTGGCAACAAGTCAAACGATATGCCGGCACACAACATACAGCGTGTGTGCGTGCGTGCGCGTGCATGGGTGGTGTGACTGCATGAATGGGTGTGTGCATACATATGCGTATTTGTGTGTGTGTGCCCGTGTGTGTGTGTGTGTGTGTGTGTGTGTGTGTGTGTGTGTGTGTGTGTGTGTGTGTGTGTGTGTGTGTGTGTGTGTGTGTGTGTGTGTGTGTGTGTGCCCGTGTGCATATGTGTGTGCGATTCTGGTCTCCCTGTTGCTCCAGAGATTAGGAGAGGAATGTGTTGGCAGGCAAGGGAAGCCAAGGAGAAAAGGATTTTCACCACAGACTGCTTCCAAGGTGCCTGTGTTCCTCTGTTGTCTCCGCTCTCTCTTTTCTCTCTGTCCGAGTCATTTAGAACTTACTGTAAATCACCACATCTCCAGGGAGTTCTGCTCAAGATGACTAGAATCTTGACAACTCCTGAGAAAACCGTAACCTTTCTGTTTTTCAGTCCAAGCTTTGGAAAAGTTCTGTGGTTCCAAAACAATCAAATTGTAGAGAGACCACTTAGAATGTTATTGTCATGGAACGTTCCGAGTCAAAATGGAGGATAGTTAGCTGAACTCTGTAGCTCTGCAGATGGGCCTTACTGTACTCTGTCTGTGGGTTGATTACACCCCACAGATTACACCCCTGCTGTGCTCTCCATCTGTCAGCGTCTTGTACTGCCTGGAGATAAACAGCCCTACCAAACAAGCTCAGACTGATCCACAATACATCAACTGCCTTACTGCCACGGCCTCAGGGTCACTGTGTATAACAACATGATGCAAAACAATATGAAGCTAATATGCTGTCACTACTCTTTACCATGTGGCTCTTTCACATACTGTACATCTACCCATGGGAGTGATTTGCAAAGGGAAAAGGGAACGCAAAACAGGCCTGATCTACCATGGTGTTTCTGTCTATACCTTCCCCTCTCTGTGGGACCATAGGGGCCAGCCTCCTGGTCCTGGTAACATAGCTAATAGGCTTTACGGAGCCCAGGAGCATGGTAGGCCAGATGTGCAGGGTGTGTGTGCTAGTGTAACCGATGTGAAATGGCTAGCTAGTTTGCGGGGTGCGCGCTAATAGCGTTTCAATTGGTGACGTCACTCGCTCTGAGACCTTGAAGTAGTTGTTCCCCTTGCTCTGCAAGGGCCGCGGCTTTTGTGGAGCGATGGGTAATGATGCTTTGAGGGTGGCTGTTGTCGATGTGTGCAGAGGGTCCCTGGTTCGAGCCCAGGTAGGGGCGAGGAGAGGGACGGAAGCTATACTGTTACACTAGTGAGGATGTGTGTGTTTGTGTGCGTGTGCATAGCCAGCGTGGTTGGCCAGATGTTTCAGCAGCCATTAACCCATCGTGTGTGTGTGTGAGAGAGAGAGGCCATGTAAAGTAGACGACATATATAATCAACTATAATCACTTAAAACCCTGAGAGCAGAGCAGAGGCAGGCAGGCAGCCAGGCAGTCTATAAGACTCAATCTGGACGAGCGGCCAGGCTGACGGTGTGAGATCCCCCAGGGCTTTTTCGTCCCGCACTGACTGTTGCATTTTGAAAATGTGACCGTGCCAACCGTGTTGAGAGATCAGGCCTCCCCAGCCCCACTGCACCTTCATATGGCTGTTCCTGCTATTATAGTAATCATCAGGCTCGGTCTGGAGGCCAGGGTGATTTTCAAAACTACCAACCAAGATGTTAGCGTGTCAGAATTGTGTTCCATGTACGGGGTGAACTGAGATGGTTGGTGTGACTCATTCTAGGCAACCGTGTGGTAATCTGAAATCAACACCCTCTCCAGCGCGTAGAACAACAGTGCCCGTGCATACGTGCCTGTGTCAGTGTGTTTGGTTTGACTCCACCAGTTGAGAGATCTCAGGCTGATTACGTGTTCAGCTCCAGTCCTGCACCTGTGTTGTGACCTCACCTCACCTGACCTCTGTAGAAACATAACATCAACTGGCTAGAGAGAGAGAGAGAGAGAAAGAGAGGGAGAGAGTCAAAAGAAGAGAGAGATGCAGAGGGACAGATAAATAAAGAGAGAGTAACTGAGAAAGAGGGGAAATGAATAAGCACTCCCTTCTCCAGTGCCAGCCTGAACTGGAGGACTGTAGTAATTGATAAATGGAGAGGCAGGATGGTAATGATCAATGTGCAGAGGTAATAGAAGGTAATATAATTTACTGTCATCCCCAGTGCTCTCGAGCGGCTAGATGTTCTTTACCATTCGGCCATCAGATTTGTCACCAATGCTCCTTATAGGACACATCACTGCACTCTATACTCCTCTGTAAACTGGTCATCTCTGTATACCCGTCGCAAGACCCACTGGTTGATGCTTATTTATAAAACCCTCTTAGGGCTCACTCCCCCCTATCTGAGATATCTACTACAGCCCTCATCCTCCACATACAACATCCGTTCTGCCAGTCACATTCTGTTAAAGGTCCGCAAAGCACACACATCCCTGGGTCGCTCCTCTTTTCAGTTCACTGCAGCTAGTGACTGGAATGAGCTGCAACAAACACTCAAACTGGACAGTTTTATCAATCTCTTCATTCAAAGACTCAATCATGGACACTCTTACTGACAGTTGTGGCTGCTCGTGATGTATTGTTGTCTCTACCTTCTTGCCTTTTGTGCTGTTGTCTGTGCCCAATAATGTTTGTACCATGTTTTGTGCTGCTACCATGTTGTGCTGCTGCCATGCTGTGTTGCTGCCTTGCTATGTTGTCGTCTTAGGTCTCTCTTTATGTAGTATTGTCTCTCGTCGTGACGTGTGTTTTGTCCTTATATATGTATGTATATATTTTTTTATATCGCAGCCCACATCCCCGCAGGAGGCCTTTTGCCTCTAGGTAGGCCGTCATTGTAAATAAGAATTTGTTCTTAACTGACTTGCCTAGGTAAATAAAGGTTAAATAAAATAAATAAAATGTCGACCTAGGAGCTACTACATGCAACAGCAGGTACACTCTCATCTCCTCCTCTCCTCCCCTCCCCTCCTCCCCTCCCCTCCTCCCCTCCCCTCCTCTCCTCTCCTCTCCTCTCCTCTCCTCTCCTCTCCTTTCCTACCCTCCCCTCCCATCCTCCCCTCCCCTCCCATCCTCTCCTCCCTTCCCATCCTCATCCCCTCCTCTCCTCCCCACTGTTACTTTGGGAGACAGAGCGCTGAGCCCAGAGAACTATAGTACTACCAGCTGAGTCACTCATTACACACAGACACACTTGAGTTTTCCAGTTGAATGGTATTGCATGACACTGCACTGTTTCCCAGCCATGAGCTAACAGTGAACTAAGGAGTGTAAACAGTCCATGAGAGATTGTTTTTGGAGGAAACATCTCGCCTGTCCCAGTTGTTTCATCTCACTGAAGAGGAAAGGAAAGGAGACAAGGAGAGGAGAGGAAGCCAGGGTGTGGCTATTACGTAATACCTGCTCCAGGTTCCCATTAGTCTTTATGTCACACTGAACCAGCCCAACTCTGGAATGCCATAACTACACTGCTGACATATCATCAATACTCCTGCACACTGAAGGTGACTGTTGCATTAAAAAGACAATAGAAAAAGGCGTATGACTCCGCGTTGCTACACAAACCACATATGTTCCCTTTTCGTTTTCGTGGCTTAACGCTACAACATAAACTCTACATCAGCACCGTATTATTAACATGCCGGTTATTCACTGGGGACAGAGTTTCATAGACAAAGATATTCCCAGATATTCACCTACTTCTGTGTCTATCGGGGTCACCAGGGCAGAACACAGTAGCAGCTGCTCTTTATAAAAGCCCACCTGACAGAGGTAGAGGGATCTGTCTATAGAGCCTTATGCTGAGGGAGGCTACAGTAACTCAGCCTACGTATCCACTCCTGTCCTATTCAATCAAAACCAATGGTCACACTACATTTTTACATGATCATAGTTGCACATACAGCAAGTCTTTTAGTCAGCTACTGGAATGCTACTGCTACTGAACTGCTACTGCAGTGAAATGACATTTGGGGCATGACGAAACATAGGCCTAGGTACTAACTGCATTCCACACATGTGGTTCATAGAATGTGTAGCCTAGCGTTAATTAAATAACACATCATCCATGCATGGTGTCATACAGTAGTCTGCTGTAAGGCTCAGTACAGGACAGCTCCAGTGCTGCTAGGTGACCTAAACTGGGACATGCTTAACACCCCGGCTATCCTACAATCTAAGCTTGATGCCCTCAATCTCACACAAACTATCAATGAACCCACCAGGTACAACCCCAAATCCGTAAACACGGGCACCCTCATAGATATAATCCTAACCAACTTGCCCTCCAAATATACCTCAGCTGTTTTCAACCAAGATCTCAGCGATCACCGCCTCATTGCCTGCATCCGTAATGGGTCTGCGGTCAAACGACCACCCCTCATCATTGCCAAACGCTCCCCTAAAACACTTCAGCGAGCAGGCCTTTCTAATCGACCTGGCCCGGATATCCTGGAAGGTTATTGACCTCATCCCGTCAGTAGAGGATGCCTGGTTATTCTTTAAAAGTGCCTACCTCATCATCTTAAATAAGCATGCCCCATTCAAAAAATGTAGAACCAGGAACAGATATAGCCCTTGGTTCTCTCCAGAACAGACTGCCCTTGACCAGCACAAAAACATCCTGTGGCGTTCTACATTAGCATGGAATAGCCCCCGTGATATGCAACTTTTCAGGGAAGTTAAGAACCAATATACACAGGCAGTTAGGAAAGCTAAGGCTGGCTTTTTCAAGCAGAAATTTGCATCCTGTAGCACAAACTAAAATAGTTCTGGGACACTGTAAAGTCTATAAGAGCACCTCCTCCCAGCTGCCCACTGAACTGAGGCTAGGAAACACTGTCACCACCGATAAATCCACTATAATTGAGAATTTCAATAAGCATTTTTCTACGGCTGGCCATGCTTACCACCTGGCTACCCCTACCCCGATCAACAGCCCTGCACCCCCCACGGCAACTCGCCCAAGCCTCCCCCATTTCTCCTTCACCCAAATCCAGATAGCTGATGTTCTGAAAGAGCTGCAAAATCTGGACCCCTACAAATCAGCCGGGCTAGACAATCTGGACCCTCTCTTTCTAAAATTATCTGCCGAAATTGTTGCAACCCCTATTACTAGCCTGTTCAACCTCTATTTCGTATCGTCTGAGATTCCCAAAGATTGGAAAGCTGCCGCGGTCATCCCCCTCTTCAAAGGGGGAGACACTCTAGACCCAAACTGCTACAGACTTATATCTATGCTACCCTGCCTTTCTAAGGTCTTCGAAAGCCAAGTTAACAAACAGATTACCGACCATTTTGAATCCCACCGTACCTTCTCCGCTATGCAATCTGGTTTCAGAGCTGGTCATGGGTGCATCTCAGCCACGCTCAAGGTCCTAAACGATATCATAACCACCATCAATAAGAGACATTACTGTGCAGCCGTATTCATCGACTCTGTCAATCACCACATTCTTATCGGCATACTCAACAGCCTTGGTTTCTCAAATGACTGCCTCGCCTGGTTCACCAACTACTTCTCTGATAGAGTTCAGTGTGTCAAATCGGAGGGCCTGTTGTCCAGCCCTCTGGCAGTCTCTATGGGGGTACCACAGGGTTCAATCCTCGGGCCGACACTCTTCTCTGTATACATCAATGATGTCGCGCTTGCTGCTGGTGATTCTCTGATCCACCTCTACGTAGACGACACCATTCTGCATACCTCTGGCCCTTCTTTGGACACTGTGTTAACTAACCTCCAGACGAGCTTCAATGCCATACAACTCTCCTTCCGTGGCCTCCAACTGCTCTTAAATGAAAGTAAAATGAAATGCATGCTCTTCAACCAATCGCTGCCCGCACCCTGCCCGCCCATCCAGCATCACTACTCTGGACGGTTATGACTTATGTGAATATGAGAATATGTGGACAACTACAAATACATAGGTGTCTGGCTAGACTGTAAACTCTCCTTCCAGACTCACATTAATTAAGTATCTCCAATCCAAAATTAAATCTAGAATCGGCTTCCTATTTCGCATAAAAAGCATCCTTCACTCATGCTGCCAAACATACCCTCGTAAAACTGACCATCCTACTGATCCTCGACTTCGGCAATGTCATTTACAAAATAGCCTCCAACACTCTACTCAACAAATTGGATGCAGTCTATCACAGTGCCATCCGTTTTGTCAACAAAGCCCCATATACTACCCACCACTGCGACCTGTACACTCTCGTTGGCTGGCCCTCGTTCATACTCGTCACCAAACCCACTGGCTCCAGGTCATCTACAAGTCTCTGCTAGGTAAAGTCCGCCTTATCTCAGCTCACTGGTCACCATAGCAGCACCCACCCGTAGCACACGCTCCAGCAGGTATATCTCCCTGGTCACCCCCAAAACCAATTCTTCCTTTGGACGCCTTTCCTTCCAGTTCTCTGCTGCCAATGACTGGAACAAACTGCAAAAATCACTGAAGCTGGAGACTCATATCTCCCTCACTAGCTTTAAGCACCAGCTGTAGAGGCAGCTCACAGATCACTGTACATAGCCCATCTGTAAATAGCCCATCCAACGACCTCATCCCCATACTGTATTTATTTATATTGCTCCTTTGCACCCCAGTATCTCTACTTGCACATTCATCTTCTGCACATCTACCATTCCAGTGTTTAATTGCTATATTGTAATTACTTCGCCACCATGGCCTATTTATTGCCTTACCGCCCTTACCCTACCTCATTTGCACACACTGTATATAGACTTTTTCTACTGTATTATTGACTGTATGTTTGTTTATTCCATGTGTAACTCTGTGTTGTTGTGTGTTGAACTGCTTTGCTTTATCTTGGCCAGGTCACAGTTGTAAATGAGAACTTGTTCTCAACTAGCCTACCTGGTTAAAAAAAGGTGAAATAAAAAAAATGGAGGAAAAAAAATGCATGGTGTCATACATTAGTCTGCTGTAAGGCTCAGTACAGGACAGCAACATGCATGGAGTCATAAAGTAGTCTGCTTTAAGGCTCAGTACAGGACAGCACCATGCATAGTGTCACAGTATACTGTAAGGCTCAGTACAGGACAGCACCATGCATGGTGTCATAGTCTACTGTAAGGCTCAGTACAAGACAGCACCATGCATGGTGTCATAGTCTGCTGTAAGGCTCAGTACAGGACAGCACCATGCATGGTGTCACAGTCTACTGTAAGGCTCAGTACAGGACAGCACCATGCATGGTGTCACAGTCTACTGTAAGGCTCAGTACAAGACAGCACCATGCATGGTGTCACAGTCTACTGTAAGGCTCAGTACAAGACAGCACCATGCATGGTGTCACAGTCTACTGTAAGGCTCAGTACAGGACAGCACCATGCATGGTGTCACAGTCTACTGTAAGGCGCAGTACAGGACAGCACCATGCATGGTGTCATAGTCTACTGTAAGGCTCAGTACAAGACAGCACCATGCATGGTGTCACAGTCTACTGTAAGGCTCAGTACAGGACAGCACCATGCATGGTGTCACAGTCTACTGTAAGGCTCAGTACAAGACAGCACCATGCATGGTGTCACAGTCTACTGTAAGGCTCAGTACAGGACAGCACCATGCATGGTGTCACAGTCTGCTGTAAGGCTCAGTACAGGACAGCACCATGCATGGTGTCACAGTCTACTGTAAGGCTCAGTACAGGACAGCACCATGCATGGTGTCATAGTCTACTGTAAGGCTCAGTACAAGACAGCACCATGCATGGTGTCATAGTCTGCTGTAAGGCTCAGTACAGGACAGCTGCTGAATCACTGTTAATAAACTCCTTCCTCCATGCTACAGAGGGTAGGACAGAGGACGAGGCTATGCTAAGCTATACTAGCCCAAACCTCCTGGGCCTTCGCTACACCATCTCCTCATAAATCCTCTTCTCACTTCCTCCTTTTGTTCCAGGAGACACTACACATACAGACCATGGCACAAGATGATATCGTAGCCATCTTGGAGATGGCTAACCCACAGTGATAAGTGATAAACCTGTGTTGGCGGGTCATAGTGTTTTCTGGGACCTGCTCAGCTGATTGGGGTTAGCAGTAAACAACTGATGTGTGGTAGGAAAGTGTTCTAGCTGTATCCCTCTAGCATAGTCAGAGATACTGTAGTCAGCAGGGAATGACAAGAGCACAGAGTGATAGGAAACAGCAACACCTAAGTCCCAGCGTCCCAGGCTCTTTGTTATTGTAGAGGCTGACTTGTCCCAGTCCCAGGGCTATAAGTCAGTCCACCCAGAGCTGAGTGTTCCCAAGGCTTTGTTTTGTCCCAGGCAGGACCAGACAGGCTCCAGGGGGTGTGAAGTGGTGGATATTAGGCTGTAGCTGGATGGAACCAGACTAATTAGTCTATTTCCATGAATTGCCGACTGGCCGTCTGCTACATGGGGAGAAGACTGATCATATTATCCTACTGATTCATGGCACACTGTGACAGACGCTGTTTCACAGTCAATGCTTGGACGGGAAACAAAAATGCTGTTCCTCAAAGTATAATTCATTACTAATGTCAAGTAAATGAAGCAATCTGTTTAATCATGGACGAAGAGGTTCACAAACTCAATACAAGCCTGATGAAACTTTAAAGGGGAGTTTCGAGTGGCGCAGTGGTCTAAGGCACTGCATCGCAGTGCTAGCTGTGCAACTAGAGATCATGGTTCGAGTCCAGGCTCTGTCACAGCCGGGGGACCCATGGGGCGGCGCACAGTTGGCCCAGCGTTATCCGGGGAGGTTTTGGACGGCTGAAATGTACTTGTCCCATCGCACTCTAGCGACTCCTGTGGCAATGCACGCTGACACAGTCGCCAGGTGTACGGTGTTTCCTCTGACACATTGGTGCGGCTGGCTTCCAGGTTAAGCGGGCATTGTGTCAAGAAGCAGTGCGGCTTGGCTGGGTCGTGTTTCGGAGGACGCGTGGCTCTTGACCTTCGCCTCTCCCGAGTCCATACAGAGGTTGCAGCGTTGGGACAAACTGCAACTACCAATTGAATATCAAGAAATTGGGGAGAAAATACTTTTTTAAATACTGCTACACAAACAAGTCATATAAGCATAAGTTCCTGCAGGCTTCTTACCTTGAAACTGAGATACTCCTTTTGGTTCCCAGAGCAATGTTCTGGGCATACTGCCAAATTGCTTAGTCAATCTGTCACTCGCAGCTAGTCTGTACAGGTTATTAGAAAGCAGCATTATTCTAAACATACGATTGGATACACACAGAACATTTCCATCACAATGCATTACTAAAGTCAAGTGGAAAAGGTGCAGGTTATCAGTGCGTTCATGTGGCTTCACAAGCAGTATGACTCCCAGGAATGGCTGTGTGACGGCAGCTAGTCTGTTTGTCTGTAGAGTGGTGCCAGGTTTGGTCCTCTCCTCTCTGTCTCTCTTCCTGCTCGGTCTCCCCAGCTATCGTCTCTGTCTCTCTGTGTGTGTGTGTGTGTGTGTGTGTGTGTGTGTGTGTGTGTGTGTGTGTGTGTGTGTGTGTGTGTGTGTGTGTGTGTGTGTGTGTGTGTGTGTGTGTGTGTGTGTGTGTGTGTGTGTGTGTGTGTGTGTTTTCCAGGCCTAAGAGGCAGTGTGTCTGAGAGAGCAACATAAATCCCAGGATGGCCACAGCAGCCAGTCATCCACTCACATGGTCTCTGTGTGACTTCCTCAAACAAACCCCCTTTGTCTAAAGCTACCACACACACACACACACACACACACACACACACACACACACACACACACACACACACACACGATGCACTGCATTCCAGAGACAGGAAAACATCCAACTCAACTCCATTCAAGTCAACCCGACAACACTCAAACCAAGTGCACATAAAAACTCTAGATGTTGTCGCCAAAAGATTTTAGCCTTTGGAATCCGTTGAACACAGCTATGAATCCTAACAAAGCTCCCCATGACTGATCATCTACATGGTCACACTAGTGTGCATGTTACACCATAGAGGCAGTTCTGTTCTGAGCTAAACAGTCACATGATCACACAGGCCTTAGTCATGTGATGGGGGACTGCCTGTGTGGTGGGATCAGACCCGCTGACCCTTCAGCAGGGGTAAATATGTTAAGACCTAATCTGCTCAGCTCTACTGAACACAGGCACTGTGAGGAACACCTCAGAGCTCTGTGCTCAGCCAGGTTTGATTATACCTCCACTCCCATCAATTCAAACGTTATAAACTACACAAGCTTCCAACATATCAATTAATGAGATACCAAACCCGTTCACGGGGTTGGTTAACTCTTCAGATTCCTCAGGTCTCCATGGAATTAGGTAAATCCGCTTTTAGTTCTCACGCTCCACATTTTTGGAATCACTTACAAAACTCATTACATTTAGATTCCCTGGTGCACTAGGGCAGTTTGAAACCCTGATGATGAATGAGTTCACAGAGGTGTGCAATAGTTTTGACTGATTGATTTAGTAACTTGTTAATGAAGGCTGTGATGTTGCTGATGTTCTAATGTAATGTACTTGTTATTGGATCTTGTTATATTTCTTTAAATCTTTTGCTTTGTGGTCTCAGTCTACCATTGAAAATGAACCCTGGTCTCAACTGGACTCCACTGATTAAATAAAAGTAGCTAAGAATGTATCAAATGACAATAGAACAGACGCCAAAACAGAAATGCCAAAAATAGACCTGTCAATTCTAAGTCCAGGGCTGTGTTCAAAAACCTAGCGGAGGTGTAAGTGTGAGCGTCACAGTGAAAGTGTCTCTCTGGTCTCAGTGTAAAAGGTTACATCGCCGTGCACCGCCCCACATATTGTAACAATGCGGATGGCTCGTAAAGCTCCGCATTGACCTGATTGGGACTTCCTGTATAAACACAAACACTTCTTTGACAACTTCCTTCACAACAGCTCTGCTCTGCGAAGCGTAAGAAGTATACATGCCCTGACTTCTGCAGAGGCCGTATCTCAGTAAATGCTGTACAGCCACTGCAGACGTCAGATTGACCATACAGAGCCTTTAAGGCTGTCTGTCTGTGGTGTTATCTAATCCACCAGACTAGAGCCAGGTGTGTGTGTGTTGGCCCTGTGGCATCACTTCACTACACTCTCACCTTAGCAGCACCAGTCAGCCAGCCAGTCAGTCAATCTCCTACTACCTATAAAACATTCAACAGCTAAAGCCAGGACCAAAAATAGCATAGACCTGTCAGGAACCTCCCTGTCATAGAGCTAGGAGCCAGCTAGGGGACAACACAGACCACAGTCACAGCTCTGGCTCTGACTTTAACCCTTTATTTAATTAGTTTGAATGAAAACATTGAAAATCGATACCAGTAAAAGTTTTGAACGGAGAGAGTTGAGGTTATTTTTTTCTGACTTGAAGCTGAATTGTTTTGACTAGCAGAAATCTCTCTCACACTCACTCAACGTGCAGCCAGGCATAACAACCCAATACCTCTCCGTCAGATCACTGACAGCTCCTCTTCTCTTCTAAATGCTTCAAATCGATCTGTGGGCACATTGTATCCACTCACATCACCAGGCGTTTGATAGACAAAGGCTGCCAGCAAGAGCCAGCTATCTTTAAATAGATCATTTAGCAGATTACAGGCCTAGACTGAGGAATTTCTAAGCACGCAGAGACAAAAGGACATGGTAGGGAAGTGATACTGAAACAATGGAAATCTGTTCTGAAGTTCACGGAGCTCGCAAAGTAAGAGTTGAAAAATAATGTCTTTGTGGGATCAGATTAGGCGATTAAGCCAATTGTAATACTTGTATCATTACGGTGCCTCGGCCCACTCACAATATGTGGACAACGAACACGATCATCTGTGATATTTGATCACAGGATATGACAGATATACACAAACATACATACACTGAATGTACAAAACATTAAGGTCACCTGCTCTTTCCATGACAGACTGACCAGGTGAATCAAATCAAATTTTATTGGTCACATACACATGGTTAGCAGATGTTATTGCGAGTGTGGCAAAAATGCTTGTGCTTTTAGTTCCTACAGAGCAGCAATATCTAACAATTCCCCAACAACTGCCTAATACACACAAATCTAAGTAAAGGAATGGAATAAGAATATAATATATGGATGAGCAATGACAGAACGGCATAGGCAAGTTGCAATAGATGGTATAAAATACAGTATATACATATGAGATGAGTAATGCAAGATATGTAAACATTATTAAAGTTGCATTACTAAAGTGACTAGTGATCTATTTATTAAAGTGGCCAATGATTTCAAGTCTGTATGTTGGCAGCAGCCACTCTATGTTAGTGATGGTTGTTTAACAGTCTGATGTTTTTCAGTCTCTCGGTCGCAGCTTTGATGCATCTGTACTGACCTCGCCTTCTGGATGGTAGTGGTGTGAACAGGCAGTGGCTCGGGTGGTTGTTGTCCTTGATGATCCTGTCACATCGGGTGCTGTAGGTGTCCTGGAGGGCAGGTAGTTTGGGAAAGGGAAAGGGGTATACCTACTCAGTTGTACAACTGAATGCATTCAACTGAAATGTGTCTTCCGCATTTAACCCAACCTCTGAATCAGAGAGGTGCGGGGGGCTGCCAAAATCGACATCACCCATGGCCACGCAGTCATGGGTGAACAGGGAGTACAGGAGGGGGCTGAGCACGCACCCTTGTGGGGCCCCAGTGTTGAGGATCAGCGAAGTAGAGATGTTGTTTCCTATCTTCACCACCTGGTGGCGGCCCATCAGGAAGTCCAGGACCCAATTGCACAGGGCGGGGTTCCGTATAGCTATAATGATTGGTTGACGGTAGGTGGGGGCGGTAGTTCCTAAACACAAACTCACTTCTTTGACAACTTCCTTCACAGCAGCTCTGCATGAAAGCTATGATCCCTTATTAATTCACTTGTTAAATCCCCCTCAATCAGTATAGGTGAGGAGACCGGTTAAAGAAGGATTTTTAAGTATTGAGACATGGATGGAAGGGTGAATGGACAAGACAAAACATTGAACTGCCTTTGAACGGGGTATGGTAGTAGGTGTCAGGCGCACCTGTTTGAGTGTGTCAAGAACTGCAATGCTGCTGTGTTTTTCCCGTGTGTATCAAGAATGGTCGACTACCCAAAGGACATACAGCCAACTTGACACAATCCCCTAGGAACGCTTTTGACACCTTTTAGGCGTCCATGCACCAATGAATTAAGGCTGTTCTGTGGCAAGGGGGGGCAACTCAATATTAGGAAGGTGTTCCTAATGTTTTGTACACTCACTGTATATTTAAGTCTACTTTAGTCAGTGGTGACACAATGACCTCAGAAAGCCCCCATTCCAGCACTTTCCATGTCCTCACAATCCACAGTTCAGAGCATGAAGAGATTGTTTTTATTACCCAGACAATTCAATTTGACTTCCATCACCACATTATTCTAAAGCCTCTCTCTCATTCCCCCACCCTTCTCTCTCTCTCGTTACCGGCTTCAGTCGGCGAAACCTTTCCCCTTTTCCTGTGTGTGTGTGTAATGCTGCTGTCTCACCCCAGGCCTCCTGGCTGGTGGGCGGTCACATGATGATCCAATGACCCAGTACTCCAGGGAAACAAAATCCCAAAATCTACACTGAGGTCTTCCTCTATGAGACTGAGGTCTTCCTCTATGAGACTGAGGTCTTCCTCTATGAGACTGAGGTCTTCCTCTGATGATCAGAGACAACAGAGTTGTAGCAGGATCTTGTTATAACATGGTACAATTTAGGAAAATAGAATTATCTTTGATTAATAGGAGATGGTGTGTGTTTTCCATTTCAAAATGGAAGGACACTTTGACACTATCAGTTTTCTGCTGCAGAGAACACATCCTAGTGATGAAGACCAAGATAAAATTCAGACTGCCATGTCTTTGTTCTAGTTTTCAGACGACCTTTCTTGTACATTATGTATGACAGACAAACCATAGACAGTCAATCACATGAGTGTTTAACATGTTTTCTATGACGACAACCAATGTTGAAAGGTCAGAGGTCACAGCCTAAACACATCAGCAGCGTGACGTCTACAGAACCAACCATTGACTTCTAATCAAACTAGTCTTTGTGCTCCATTATAACCCTGAAAAGGGTTTTTTAAGGGGATCACACACACTGATTTTCCGCTCCGCTCGTCCGGGCACGGGCCAGAGAGCTGGTTGCATGAACCCTGATGTCCTTGGTCGTCACTGTGGGAACAGGAGGAGGATCTATATTATGGTACGCTGCACCACGGCTCTCACCTATGGTGTTGACACAGTGGATAAAATAGTACTACGCCTCAGTGTGTTTCATTAGTTCCCTATCAGCCGTGAAATAAAGCTGCCACCTGTGCCCTCAGCCACTCCCCCCTCTCTTTCACTTCCTCTCGCCATCTCTTCCTCTTTTACTCAGTGACAGCATGTTTCAAGGAGGCTCAAGACGCCCCCCCCCCCCCCCCTCTCTGTTTTACACTCATTCACACAATTTATTCCAAGGACAGAGTGTGTCTCCAAGTTGTCATTGCACATTCTTCAAGAATTCTGACAATTATTTAACCATTAGCTCATCATTTCCATCCCAGCAGGGGACCATGAGGAGGGACATCCTGTTTTAACTAGTCACTCGTCAATAATCTGATTAATATCAGTCATAATAGATCAAAGGGAATGTCAAGCTCTTTCTTTCTCTCTCATAATGTATTTCCAGGCTGAGCGTGCCGTTCATCAAGTCTAGAAGTTGAGAATCTCTCCTATTCGAACAGTGAGGACTTTCACACTTCACTTCACTAAGGTCCTATCAAACTGACAAACGCTCATCCACCATCCATTGCTATTACATCACCACTGTCTGCTGTGCTAGGCTTGCTCATTCTCCTCTGACACTGCTGTAGATAGGTAGAGGGGCTCTGTTCTCTAGGACAGAATGTCCTGAACGATCCATCCACATAGAAATGTATTGCGTAGAATGGACAATGTTCTATCACACAGTATTATTTCTATCTACATTCAGTTTTATGAATGTGTCGTGCTGGGCTGCTTTCATCCTAACATCACTGTAGATTAGAACGGTTTCAGTTGGATCACATGGAACAGGTTTTGAGCAGCTCCCTCTGGGCTCTGGGACCAGTGACCTAATAACAAAACACTGTTAAAAGAAAAAGAGTACTGTCATTGAGATTTGATTGAATTGAGCCCAAAGCCATTTCAGACTATTGAGATACACCTGAGCAATGTTCCCATCTCTGTATGATCTCTAAAGAATGAGTGTGTGCTGTGTAGTGAGATATGATTCTCTGAGGGGGACGGCATTAAGGGTTATGCCCCCATTTATCAGCACTCTTTAGTGTTCCTATCCAAGGGCCCGGAACCAACACGTGGGACATTACCAAGTTCAAACACTCACTGGCTCAATCTCTCCTGATGTGGCCTTTTCTGCTCCATTAAATCACTGCAATCCATCATCAGCCTCTTGGTCCACAGGGCCCTCCCTGTGTAGGTTAATACTCAGCAGTACGGTTGGTAATACTGGAGCTGTAGCAGCTCAATAGTTATAGGCAGGGCCAAAGATATACAGAGTTTGGTGGTCAGCTTTGAGATTCTAGAATTATGATGGACACCATGTTGGAACCAAATGAATGGAAAGTAGAATGTTATTGTTATTGGATGGAAAGGAAAGGAATTAACCGGATACTTAAAGGAGAGCAACAAGACAAAATGTATTAAGGAGGAGCTCTGTGAATCCCTGTTCAAGAAGTAGTCCAGTCTGTCCGCACAGAGAGGCAGACAGACACACGAACAGTATGAGGGTGTTAAGTCATATGTTATTACCACCTGGCTGAAAGGCCCTGGACCGAGAGACACAGAGGGTGGGTGCAGCGAGGTGTGATAACACTGTGATTACACAGCTCACACAGTCATAATACCGCTATTTAACCTGGCTACAGCTAGATCAATACGGGAAGCTTGAGTCGAAGCTCTATGAGTGAGGTCATCAGGAGAAATACGTACTCATGTCCATTGAGAGTTGCATAGTATTTTCATGCAGCAAGCCTACATCAAGGAAATTAGCTTTTTTTTTTCTTTATCTCAGAAAAATGGTTTTAAAGAGACCAAGCATATTACATCATATTGTAATGTACAGTACAGCTTTTGAATTGATGTAATTTACACAACAACCAAAAAATTTTTTGGGTTCAGATAAAATGTTTGTGTGAACTTTAGAAACCCCTGACCGGATCCTAAGTCTAACTACTAACGACAAGTGGTGTCATGGCCCGTTATCCGTTTAGCTCAGATCCTACTAATCCCAAAACGTCTCTCCTGTCCCGTTCTGTCCCTAGAAACACAGCACAACAGTCACAACGCCATACATAGGCAGTAGATCCTGTGTAAATATCCCACTGGTGGACACAGATGCTGTAGTACTGTATTACTGACTGTCAGGAATAATTAAACACTAAGAACATGCTATACAGTACATCTAATGTAACAGAGTATAGGCTAAGTTACATAAAGGTAACATTACATGCTCATGAGTTTCTCTTTCAAAGCAAATTAATTCAATATCTTCTTGTCTCAGTTGGAGAGATCCATTGTGCAGTCAGATATGATTATTTACATGTCTGTATATTCACCTCATAATCACCTCTCAACAACATGACCCCATTATATCATGATATGGTTCTAGTGCTTCATTAAGGTCCCTCCCCCTGGCGAGTATAAATTAGATTATATATCTATGTGGACAGCGAGAGAGAGAGAGAGAGAGAGAGAGAGAGAGAGAGAGAGAGAGAGCTCCCCCACTCCTAACCTAATCCCCAGGAGACAGGAAGTCAGCAGGAGAGAGACTTCCTGTCCAGACGAGCAGATTAGTCAGCAGCCAGACAGCCACGGCCTGAGAGTTTCAGGCTCTGTCCCACCTTACTAGTATTGACCAGTGTGTTATTGTTCCTATGTGATTGTGTCTGTCTGTCGGTCGCCCGATCTGCTTCATACATGTTTCATCGCTCACCTTCGTGTTAATGAATAATACATTACTGTCTCTATGCTGTTGTTGTTTCTATGTTTCTGTGTATGATTTTGTACTTGTGTTTTGAGTGAACCCTCAGGAATAGGGAAGAGTAGCTGCTCTGGGAACCAAATAATTGAATAGCGAACAGATGTCATTGGCTGAGACTGATGGCAGAATCATTGATAATGTCCTGATTCCTGTGTCTTGGCTGATTTCCCCCGAGGCAGAACACGTTCCCGAGGGAATTACCCCAAAGGAATAATGTATTCATCAGTAACAAGCCATTGTCAGGGGATGAGCCCAAAACACAGTGCTACACACAGAAAAAAAGTCTGTACAACGAGCCTCATCATTGTAAGAAACAGCAATTTCACTCATGGCTTCATCTCTATGGATGAATTAGTATTTGGGTTTCATAACCCACCAATACATCATAGGCAGAGTGGGGGTGAAGAGGACATGTTGACAAAGAGGAGATGATGGAAAAATGCATAAAAAGACGACCAGGAGAGGAACAGCGGGCACCTTGTGCAAACTGACAGCTACAAAGATTACAATGCTGCCTTTGAACACTTTTGCGGGAATGACAATTTGAAATTGTCAACCTAAAAAAGGTACACTTGCATAACTGTGTGTGTGTGTGTGTGTGTGTGTGTGTGTAAATCTTCTCCTCTCCTAACGCCAGACAGCATTACTACGCATTAGATCAAAGTTCAGGGGGGCCCGAGCTTTTCGTTACACATTACACTCTCGCTCTCTCCACAGTCCCCTCGTGACTAACTAACCCAGTGCGTCCAATGGCTTGCCTCCCTCTACTCACTGTCACGGGACCGCTCTCTAATAGACATCATTGATGCCCATCAAAAGTTACAGTATGTTATTCAATAGTCATGTATGTAGTGAAGTCCTATGGGTGTAGGTTTGTAGCCAATCACCAAGACGACGTCACTATTTGCTATTCTTTAATTCACGCCCATCATCCCTCAACAGAGCGAGGCTGTGTGAATCAGAGTCTGTCTGTCTGTCAGCCCGTCTGTTTGCTGATAAACACACGTCTCAACACGCGGCTACAGTCATGGCCTTCAGAGGTGACGCGCTGGACGACTCGCATGTATACCCCGACTAGTCCACTGATGTTCTGTGTAGTTTTGTTGTTGAGCCAAAGATGCCATGTTATTGAAGTGTTCCAACTTCATGCGAAACATCACAAATAATCACTGAGGCACAAAATGTAATAAACTGAAGTTTCTCTCCGCCACAATTCAGTTCTATAAGCAGTAAGCTCATTAAACCCAGAGAGCCAGGTGTGTGCACTGGGCAGCTACCCTTTAATACCTGAGAGCACCACACTGTGTCTCCTTCATTCAGTTAATGGCTACAGTCAGTAATATGTCCATAAGCTTCTCCAAATGCCTCGGACCCCGTGGGCTCATGGGAGCAGCCCTCTGGATTAGCGCCAAACACGCATTACTGTACTGAACTGGATAACCCACAGCCCATAGGCTCCGCTGTAACCTATTGATTTCCCCAGCAGCACACATCAGCCCTAAAACCACTCGATTACGTAATTCTCCACACAACTACGCTAGTCATATGGTCTAATGTGTGGTAATAGGATGTGTTCCTGCCTGGTCATAAAGACAAAATGAGTGTTTGTTTGCTTTAGGTAAGCCAGAGGAGGCTGGTGGGAGGAGCTATAGGAGGATGGGTTCATTGTAATAGCTGGAATAGAACAAATGGAACGGTATCAAAACACATCCAACATATGGAAACCATGTTTGAATCGGTTCCATTTATTCCATTCATTACATTGAGCCCGTCCTCCTATACCTCCTCCCACCAGCCTCCTCTGATGTAAACTTATGAACAGGTGGTTTATGGACATCTGTAATATTTTTTGCTTAATCTTTTAACATGCAACACAGAACATAAATAAATTGGTAGAAGTGTATATTTGCATTCTTGGGTTGTTGCTGTTTTACATAACTTTACCAGGGGTCTCTACCTCATGAGTTCAATTCCATTATTGTTATGTTTACATTTCAGTCAATGATTCAGTTTTCAATCATTATTCTTCCTAAATTAAAACACTCTGAATTGATGGTTTGGCGTGTGCTGTCAATTACGTCTGTCATTGCGTGCATCAGTTTGACTTTAGCCTATCTGCCGACTAAAGTGCGCTTATATCATAATCTATTTAATGAAAAAGACATGAGGTGACATTGATGCTGTATCAGCAGTCAGCACAGGTTCCTGGTGATGTCAGAAGAAAAATATATATCAACAAATGATTTTGTCAGCAACTAGGCTATAAATTAAAATAAACAATTATAATAGGCTACAAGTGAATACTCTGCCAAGCTCGAAGAAAAAACTGAATTGTAGAACCCTATACCCTTAAATTGAAATGCTTAAATGCAAGTTTAAATGCAACTATGATGATTTGCTCCTTCCGTATTCTAAGCGTGAGTCCATACTTCACCTTACAGAGTCAAGACTATAGTGACATTGTGCAATTCAAAAAGTTTAAACCAACCAATTACAATATCTTTGATGAATTAATTGAACTTTTTATGATGTAGCCCATTTAAGCTTTTACACTCTAAGGAATTGGCCTATATGGATACGGTTAAATTTAAATGTTTCTTACAGAAGAAATATTAAAAATGCATAACCATTGTAGCAATTGAAAGGGAACAGTTTGGAGAAAACTATGAGACGAAAGGTGAGTACACAACAGCTCACCTGACAAAAAAAATCCAACATTAAACTTGATTTTATGTGCATTTTACATTTATGCCACATTTGTTGATAACGAAATCGGAAAATACTCTGGACACATTCAGTAACCTGATAAGACTATACCTGGAAAATGTGGGGTAGGTGCAACATAAAACAAAAACATTACAAGGGTTTGAGTGAGAGGACTAACTGGTGTCTCCAATGCGCCACACCTCTCCAAAGTGTGCACAGTTCCTAAGCAATTTCAATGCACTTTTAATGACTCAAAGAAGAGTCTTCAACTATAAGGTACTTTTTTTTGCTCTGCTAGCTGTGACGTTGAGGAACTAGAGCAAGCACACTTGTAATTCTTTCATTTGGAACACAACCCTGAATCGCCGCCATCACACAATTACTGTTGTTGTTTACACAACCCAAAATTGGCCCGTTATAAATCGCAATCTGGGTCAGGTGGGCATGATTTGAAAGCTTGTTCTATTGCTAAGTTATAAAATACGATCTAACGGCTTTCACAAGGCAATTCGGAGAAACAGATCGTAATTTTGGTGTACATAGAAAGGAGTCATTAGTGCATTTGGGTGCGTGTGCCACGATACATTTTCTTCACAATAAACAAACAAAGTCTCATTCTGTTCAGAACAACATAGGGTATGACAACATAGGGTATCTTGTAACTGTACATAAAACATAATGATCATAAACGTTGACACTGTACACGGCATGAGTTTTATTTCGAAATGTGAAGTTCACATTTGGGTTCACTGTTTGGCTTGCTTGTATGACATCAAAGCGGTATTTACTATAATCCTCAATGTCTCATCTTTCAAAATACATTAAGTCATCTTAATTTATTCAGAAAACAACAAAAAAGCAAAATATTGCCCAATTAGAGGGTGGGATAGGGGCAACTTTTTGTCGTGCGTGGTACTCAAATTCATAAAGGCTGTCAGTCAAAACCCACACAGCGCCGTGAAGTGCAGAGCCGAAGCTCTGACGTCATGTATTGAGTGTTCCTGTACAGCCATTACGTTTCAATTTAGGAGCTTATTAGTGCGGAAATCTGCTTATTTCAACCGGTATATGGGTACAAGTGTAAAGGGCTACATGGGAAATGGAAACTCACAATTGTTCATAGAAACGCAACAATGTTTCATTGAGAATAGACTGTAAAGCCGCAACCACCTGACCAACAAGTTGGTAACCTACGCAATAGTACTATGCAATAGTAGGCTAAACTCCATATACTTTTGTTTTGGCACAACCAAATGGATTCCAAGAAAGTAATTCAGTGCAATAGGCTACTTACCCATCTGGTGATGAACTTGCGAATAGAGCTAAAATCCATTCTTTAACAGGTTCCAGATGCTCCAAGCAATTTCTTTTTTGCCGTCTTCTTTACACTTTTGACGCTAGCTAATTTTTATTTCTACTCTATACTCCATGACTTTCGGACGGTCCTCCTTTTCTGCCTAAGAACTATAATAGTCTGGGTGCGACTATTGTAATCCTACACGATAAGTCACCTATTGGTCTCTCTATGAAAGGTAAAGCTCAAATGCCCACGCGCTTTCATAGTTCTGGTTTCATTCATATGCTGACATGTTAGTCTATGATTCAGCAACAAGTGCGGTATTCTTTTCCCCTAATGTTTCAGACGCAAAGTCGCCTACTTCTACTAGTCAGAAGTAGCGTCTTCTTTTTTCTCTACTGCCTTCTCTCTGTCACCTTCCTCGCGCTGGTAATCTTCTTGGCTCTCCGCTGTGGGAAGTAACCGTTTTTCTTCCATCATAGGCTACGTCACTGGGAGCCGTAAGCGCTTGCGCACTCTAGTGTCACACACTTGCCAACTGGAATGTATCAGTTTCGGTCAGGCATGCATGCTCATGTCTTTTCTCAGCAGAATCGCTTAAAAAACTTCTTCAGGATTGGTGGGTCCCCTGCGGACGGTTGAGCTAATGTAGGCTAATGCGATTAGCATGAGGTTGTAAGTAACAAGAACAATTCCCAGGACATGGACATATCTGATATTGGCAGAAACCTTAAATTATTGTTAATCTAACTGCACTGTCCAATTTACAGTAGCTATTACAGTGAAATAATATCATGCTATTGTTTGAGGAGAGTGCACAGTTTTGAACATGAAAAGTTTATTTAAAAACAAATTAGGCACATTAGGGAAGTCTTAATTCAACATTTTGAACAGAAATACAATGGTTCCTTGGATCAGTCTAAAACTTTGCACATGCACCTCTGCCATCTAGTGGCCAACATCTAAATTGCACCTGGGCTGGAATAATACACTATGGCCTTTTTCTTGCATTTCAAAGATGATGGTACAAAAAAAATACAAAACAACAGTTGGATTTTTCTTTGTATTATCTTTTACCAGATCTAATGTTATATATTCTCCTACATTCCTTTCACATTTCCACAAACTTCAAAGTGTTTCCTTTCAAATGGTACCAAGAATATGCATATCCTAGCTTCAGGGCCTGAGCTACAGGCAGTTAGATTTGGGTATGTTATTTTAGGCGAAAATTGAAAAAAGGGGCCAATCCTAAAGAGGTTCTTAACTAATTCACAAAACTGTTGCATTCACTAAGAGTTAGAAACCAAATGGAATGGCAAATTCCCCATTAATGCATGGCAGCGCACCATGGTAAAGTTTTGGACCATAAAGCCTAATTCATTTTGGCACGTGCAGGCTACAATAAACTTAAATCAAAAAGTGTGTGTGTTTGTGAGAGGGAGAGAGTTCACAAACCTGCTCTACTAACACACTGACACCTTAGGACCAGAACATCCAATCAATCAGATCAAACCAAATTACAACACAGTCAAAACAAAACATGGCACCCTGTAGAGGAAAAGCTGTGCAACCACTGCACCCCAGCAGAACCCAAAACAGAGCTGCATTTCCTGACAAAATGTCACAAATATGAAACAATTAGAGAGTGTGATTTCCCCAAATTTGAAACACTTATTCAAGGTTTCAAAGACCTCTCTGATGTGGATAGGCTAACCGTCCTGTTGCGGGAGGACACAGAGAGCTGTGGGTTGGCAGCGCACTACATTGCTGCCTGCCATTTAATGAGGGACAGTGTCATGCCAATGAAGCTAATTGAATTTAATTGAGAGAGAGAGACTTGAATCAGTTATAGAACCTATTGCCCTTTATGGTTGTGAGGTCTGGGGTTCACTTTCCAACCAATAATTCACTAAATGGGACAAACACCAAATTGACACTCTGCAAGCTCAATTCTGCAAAAATATCCTCAGTGGAAAACACAACGGAAAACACCAAATAATGCATGCAGAGCAGAATTAGGCCGATACCCGCTAATTATCAAAATCCAGAAAAGAGACGTTAAATTCTACAACCACCTAAAAGGAAGTGATTCCCAAACCTTCCATAACAAAGCCATCACCTACAGAGAGATGAACCTGGAGAAGAGTCCCCTAAGCAAGCTGGTCCTGGGGCTCTGTTCACAAACACAAACAGACCCCACAGAGCCCTAGCACAGCGACACAATTAGACCCAACCAAATCATGAGAAAACAAAAAGATAATTACTTGACACGTTGGAAAGAATTAACAAAAAAAACTGAGCAAACTAGAATGCTATTTGGCCCTAAACAGAGAGTACACAGTGGCAGAATACCTGACCACTGTGACTGACCCAAACTTAAGGAAAGCTTTGACTATGTAAAGACTCAGTGAGCATAGCCTTGCTATTGAGAAAGGCCGCCGTAGGCAGACTTGGCTCTCAAGAGAAGACAGGCTATGTGCACACTGCCCACAAAATGCGGTGGAGACTGAGCTGCACTTCCTAACCTCCTGCCAAATGTATGACCATATTAGAGACACATATTTCCCTCAGATTACACAGACCCACAAAGAATTTGAAAACAGATCCAATTTTGATAAACTCCCATATCTATTGGGTGAAATACCACAGTGTGCAATCACAGCAGCAAGATTTGTGACCTGTTGCTACAAGAAAAGGGCAACCAGTGAAGAACAAACACCATTGTAAATTACAACCCATATTTATGTTTATTTATTTTCCATTTTGTACTTTAACTATTTGCACATTGTTACAATACTGTATATTGACATAATATAACATTTGAAATGTCTTTATTCTTTTGGAACTTTTGTGAGTGTAATTTGTATTGTTAATTTCCCTTTTATTTATTATCTACTTCACTTGCTTTGGCAATGTTAACATATGTTTTCCATGCCAATAAAGCCCTTGAATTGAAATTGAATTGAGAGAGAGAGAGAGAGAGAGAGAGAGAGAGAGAGAGAGAGAGAGAGAGAGCTGTCCACTACTTGGGTCATGAAATGCTTGCCTTGTACCCCAAGTCTTTCAAGTCTGGGAACTGTCCACTCTCCTGGTTCTGAAATGCAAATATGCAAAATAACTGTCTTTCGATAAGGCTGTATTTCATTGCAATTAATTCCAATAAAATAATTAAAAATTAACACTGAAAATGTATTTCAAAATTAACAGTCAACTGGCTATCTACTTAGCTTACAATTTGACCACCATAAGCATGGGGCGAAGACTAGGAACAACTGACATGGGAACTTTTAGCGCCATTGCCTTGTTTTGGAGGGTAATATTTTCATTTATTTTTCCCATCTCTTCTTGCTAGCAACGCCTCCAGTCAGGACGCTTTCGGCGGGTTCCGTTAAAATGGCTGTTACTGAGAGTGGAAACCCAAAGCAAGAACAATCGTAGTGGGTACAACTGCATCCAGTAGTATCGCTGGTGTTTGATAAGGAAAATAAAAGACTGCAACGCAATGGCTGCCCTAGATCAAAAGTCCCCCAACGTCCTCCTTCAAAGTCTCTGCTGCAGGATCACTGGGAAGAGCGAAGGTAGCTATGATGCTAGCTAGTTAGATTGGCCAGGCGCGCTTATGTGCAGCTAGCCTGGTCTGTTGCTAGCTAGCTAACATTAACAGTGATGCTGATATAACAGTTGTATGCCAGCGTTCAGCTCGCCATCTAGCTACAGTAGCTAACGAAGTTTGTAGTTAAGTCAAGTTTGTGTGACAGCCAACGCAGTGCCAATGCTAGTTAGCTTAGGCTAGCTAGTAACTGTACACCAAGCTAGCCAAGTCAGAGATGGTAGGCTATGTATGGACCACAGCTAGCTAGCCATCTAGCTAACGTTAGCTCGACCCTTATTTGTATTTAGGTGATGGCTACATCCAAGGCTTTAGCTAGCTAGCTAGCTAACTACCAAAAGTGTGTCATAGCTAGATATAGGTAGCTGCAGATACGGTTGACAACAGTCCAACCACGCCTTGTTCAAGTAAGTTAGCTAGTTAGGGATAGCTAGCTTGGCTTGCCAGGCTGCCAGAAAGTTTGCCTAATAAATCTGACTTTGATACCAATTCTTGGTATACAGTCTGAAACAAAGCACTGCACAATCGTGGACATTTTCCTTACAAGCCAGAATGTTGAATACAATTACGTTTGAACTTACTATACCGGTTGTCTGTGCAGTTAGTCTTTCAGCTGCTCGAAATATGAGACAAAATATTCACCGGAAAGTATTGTTTACCAGGACTTTTTAGAGCGCAGGTACTAAAGTTTAATTTTCTATCACATGGCATGACTACCAGGAAGTGTAAGATTGGGAGCTAGCTACTGATTGAGGGGAAACGTTCTGCATCTGTAAGATTTGAACCAGTCTGAAAGACCCATTCACTAGTAGTGACATATGGTTTAGGAAAAGCCGATATTCCGTGCTCAGTACTTCAACTCAACCCTATTTCACATTTCAGCTGAAGTAGCCCACCAGTTCCAGTATGCTGTGAGAGTCGTCGGGAGTAACTATGCTCCCACCATTGAGAGGGATGAGTTCCTAGTGTCAGAGAAGATCAAAAAAGAACGTGAGTGACCTATGACCTATTATTAGAGACAATAATGTGAGTGACCTAAACTGGACAGGTTTGCTGAGTGAATCCTCTTTGAGGGTCCATCTCGACAGTCGAAAGTGGCATCTGCACATCACTGGTTTGCACTTTCTCTGTTACCTTTGCAAACTTGCATCCTTTATTAATGTGGTCTTTTGTTGTTGTTTTCCCAGTAGAGATTTTCTGTCTTGTGTTAAAGGTACATTTGACAATAAAGAAATAAGTTTGTTAAGAGTGTCCATAATAGTAAATCTCAATAGATTTTGTTTGTAGTCGGAGTAATGCCACTAATGACCATCTCATCGATCGCTAAGCATAGTAAAGAAACAGCACTTACCCTTGTTCGGAGTGGAGTTGAGCCCCCTTTAATCAACTTGTGTTTTTGGAATTGGTCTATGTCTGTTTATTTAGGGGTCTGATTCTGTTTGTCTTGTCCTTTGGTTCTCCAGTGCTGAAGCAGAGGAGAGAGGGTGACGCTGCCCTGTTCTCTGAGCTCCACAGAAAGCTGCAGACTCAGGTCACTCTTCTGTTCCAATACCCTGGTGCATATGCATACTTGTATTGGCTTTGAAAGGAGAACCAATTGAGAATCTGTGTGTTTTGCTTTCCATTAACAGGGGGTGCTGAAACACAGGTGGTCCGTCTTATACCTGCTGCTCAGTCTCTGTGAGGACCCCAGGAAACCATCCAGGGTGGGTATACTTGTCATTACACCACATTGCTCTCAGCACACACACACACTAACCATAGCTATATATACAGTACAGTCAAAAGTTTGGACACACCTACTTATTCTAGGGTTTTTGTTTATTTTTACTATTTTCTACATTGTAGAATAATAGTGAAGACATCAGAACTATGAAATAACACATATGGAATCATGTAGTATCCAAAAAAGTGTTAAACAAATCTAAATATATTTTAGATTCTGCAAAGTAGCCACCATTTGCTTTGATGACCGCTTTGTACTCTTGGCATTCTCTCAATCAGCTTCACCTGGAATGCTTTTCCAACAGTCTTGAAGGAGTTCCCACATATGCTGAGCACTTGTTGGCTGCTTTTCCTTCACTCTGCGGTCCAACTCATCCGAAACCATCTCAATTGGGTAGAAATCGAGTGATTGTGGAGGCCAGGTCATCACTCCATCACTCTCCTTCTTTTTCAAATAGCCCTTACACAGCCTGGATGTGTGTTGGGTCATTGTCCTGTTGGAAAACAAATGATAGTCCCACTAAGTGCAAACCAGATACGATGGCATATCACTGCAGAATGCTGTGGGAGCTATACTGGTTAAGTGTGCCTTGAATTCCAAATACATCACTGACAGTGTCACCAGCAAAGCACCATCACACCACCTCCTCCATGCTTCACGGTGGGAACCACACATTCGGAGATCATCCGTTCACCTACTCTCACATAGAAACGGCGGTTGGAACCAAAAATCTCCAATTTGGACTCATCAGACCAAAGAACAGATTTCCAGCGGTCTAATGTCCATTGCTTGTGTTTCTGGGCCCAAGCAAGTCTCTTCTTCTTATTGGTGTCCTTTAGTCATGGTTTCTTTGCAGCAATTCGACCATGAAGGCCTGATTCACGCCGTCTCCTCTGAACAGTTGATGTTGAGATGTGTCTGTTACTTGAACTCTGTGAAGCATTTATTTGGGCTGCAATTTCTGAGGCTGGTAACTCTAATGAGCTTATCATCTGCAGCAGAGGTAACTCAGGGTCTTATCTTTCCTGTGGCGGTCCTCATGAGAGGCAGTTTCATCATAGCGCTTGATGGTTTTTGCGACTGCACTTGAAGAAATGTTCAAAGTTCTTGAAATTTTTCGTATTGACTGACCTCATGTCTTAAAGTAACAATGGACTGTTGTTTCTCTTTGCTTATTTGAGCTGTTCTTGCCATAATATGGACTTGGTATTTTACCAAATTGGGCTATTTTCTATATACCACCCCTACCTTGCCACAACTCAACTGATTGGCTTAAATGCATTAAGAAGGAAAGAAATTCGACAAATGAACTTTTAACGAGGCACAGCTGTTGATTGAAATGCATTCCAGGTGACTACCTCATGAAGCTGGTTGAGAGATTCTAAGAGTATGCAAAGCTGTCATCAAGGCAAAGGGTGGCTACTTTGAAGAATCTCAAATATAAAATATATTTTGATTTATTTACACTTTTTTTGTTTACTACATGATTCCATATGTGTTTTTTCATAGTTTCGATGTCTTCACTATTTTTATACAATGTTGGAAATAGTAGAAATAAAGATAAACCTTTGTGTGTCCAAACTTTTGACTGGTACTGTAGATACAGAAAATGAAAGCAGTATAATCCTCCAGACTACATCATCACAAACAGTAATTCCATCGTGGCCATGTTAGTTCTGTAGAACTCCATTAATAGCAGAAATAGCTATTCTATTAAATGTTCCATATTATTCCACATTTGATTATTTAATTGATACATCATTGATTTATTGATAGCATGTGTCATTCCCAGGTTGGCAGCTATGGGGCGCTGTTTGCCCAGGCCCTCCCCCGGGACGCCCACTCCACCCCGTTCTACTGCACCCGGCCTGGGAGCCTGCCCCTCAGCTACCCCGAGCGCTCGGGGCCCGGGGGCGTCCAGATCTCCACCAGCATGGGCACCAGTGGCATCAGCAGCCTGGGGGTGTACTCCCTCAACGGGCCCACACCCACCCCTCAGCCCCTGCTGGCCGGGTAAGACCAATTGATGGAACCCTGTTTGTCCGGTCAGCACCCAGGACTCCATAGTCAGTCGTACATGACTCTAGACTTTCTCCAGTCTTGTTCCTGTGGACTCGCAGGGAGTGCATGCGTTTGTTGTAGCTCAGCACCGCAACTGCATAACCAATGAACCTTCAGAATATGAAGGGGTGTTTAAATTAGTAGGACATGTTTAAAAAATATATTTTTCTTTGTAGCCATTTGTTGTAGCAGGGTATTTCCATTCTGTTGTGAGCATCAATTATGCATGTCCTTCTGCACTACCCCACCAGCACTTGTGTATAATTAGTCTGGCTATACTCGTCTAGTGCCAGGGTACGTATCTGATTAGTGGGTGGTTGAGTGGATCATCATCAACACTATAAAAGTCATTTGGAGCTGAGGCATCGCTACGGTGGTGTGACTCTAAAGCCATTCTCTGCTGTTGAAAGGCAAGAGTCCCTCATTAACAGGCTATTAATGGTAATGGTCCTACAAGACAGTTTGCATTAGGAGAACCAACATGTATAGGGGAAGAGTTATGCATGTCGAGGGGGAGAAAAAATGTCTATAGTTACACGGATGTAAACATACAAAATGATCCATTAAACATTTCTGCGTGTGCTCTCTCCAGACACCCACCCCAGACAGCAGGGCAGCAGCTGGGCTCTCGGCTGGCGTGGGCCCTCCCGAACACCTCCGCCCTGGCACCTACCTCACGGGCCCCGCTCGGCCCCCCACCTCTGTCCACCCGGGCCCCCAGGCCACGCCATGACGGGGACCTCACTGGTGAGTTGGGGGTGGGGATCGACATTGTTGGGATGTATAGGCCTACTTTTAGTGTATGAAACCAAATGGCGTTGTTGGGACATGCTTCACGGTTGGAGGAAATGTTGTAACGTAGGCAGAAGTTGGGCAGGGGGCCTGTAATGGTAAAAGACATTGCTCTCTGCACAGTGGCTCTGCAAACTGAAGACTCAATATTAAACAGAAAGAGATTAGTTTGGAGGGAAATTTACCAAGTCTGCAATGAAATGTTCCTGTTCTGCAGTAAGAATCACCTCACATAATCGCCTCATTTCATAAATGTTTAGTTGCTCTCCCGGTATTTAATTAGTCTTGGTGCTCCTCTGACAGGGTTGGGGGCTGACTTTAATAGATATACAGAGAGATACAGCACCTACTCATTCCAGGGTTTTTCTTTATTTGTACTATTTTCTACATTGTAGAATAATAGTGAAGACATCAAAACTATGAAATAACACATATGGAATCATGTAGTAAGCAAAAAAGCACTTTTTTGCTTACTACATGATTCCATGTGTTCATTCATAGTTTTGATGTCTTCACTATTATTCTACAATGCAGAAAATAGTCAAAATAAAGACAAACAATTGAATGAGTAGGTGTCCAAACTTTTGACTGGTACTGTAACTTTTTTCTGGCTTTCGTTAATGTTGTCCTACTTGTTGTTGTTTTTCTGAATCCCTCGTTCTTCTTCTTCTCTCCAGCGGAGGTTGGTGAGGCTGCGCTGGTCCGAGACATCCTGTATGTCTTCCAGGGGATCGACGGCAAGTTCATTAAGATGAGCAACACAGACAACTGCTACAAGATCGACTCCAAGGTGACTTGAACATTCGGTCATACGTGAACAATGTCCATGCCAAGGTGTCTTTGGTATTTAAATTCGTGCACCTTGTTCCTGAAATATTTCCCTGACGAAAATAAAAACTGATGACCAACTTCATAAGCTATTTGACCTTTCACCGAGTGTACTAAACATTAGGAACACCTTCCTAATATTGAGTTGCACCCCCTTTTTCCCTCATAACAGCCTCAATTTGTCAGGGCATGGACTACAAAGTGTCAAAAGCGTTCCACAGGGATGCTGGCCCATGTTGACTCCAATACTTCCCACAGTTGTCAAGTTGGCTGGATGTCCTTTGGTTGGTGGACCCTTCTTGATACACACGGGAAACTGTTGAGTGTGAAAAACCCAGCAGCGTTGCACTTCTTGACACACTCACACCGGTGTGCCTGACACCTACTACCACCCCCCCCCCCCTTCCCAGTTCAAAGGCACTTAATTATTTTGTCTGGCGCATTCACCCTCTGAATGGCACACATACACAATCCATGTCTCAAGGCTTAAAAATCCTTCTTTAACCTGTCTCCTCCCCTTCATCTACACTGATTGAAGTGGATTTAACAAGTGATGGAAAGAGCAGGTATTCCTAATGTTTTGTACACTGCGTATATGTTAGAGTTAGTCAACATGTTGTGTTTAGACGCACCATGGCAGGTAGGCTAGCGGTTAAGAGCGTTGGGCCAGAAACCGAAAGTCTCTGGTTTGAATCCCCAAGCTGACTAGGTGAAAAATCTGTCTGTGCCCTTGAGCAAGGCACTTAACCCTAATTGCTCCTGTAAGTCTCTCTGGATAAGAGCGTCTTGCTAAATGACTGAAATGTTTAATGTAGACAGCGCCGTTCTTCCATCCATACTAGCTAGACCAGTTATTGACAGACTACCCTGTTTCATCGCTAGCTGACTCCCTGACATCATGGCTGTTGTAGAACCGGCTGACCGACAGCGTTTTTCAGATTCAGCTGTAGTGCTGCTGACATCATGGCTGATGTAGAACCGGCCGACCGACAGCGTTTTTCAGATTCAGCTGTAGTGCTGCTGACATCAAGGCTGTTGTAGAACCGGCTGACCGACAGCGTTTTTCAGATTCAGCTGTAGTGCTGCTGACATCAAGGCTGATGTAGAACCGGCCGACCGACAGCGTTTTCAGATTCAGCTGTAGTGCTGCTGACATCATGGCTGTTGTAGAACCGGCTGACCGACAGCGTTTTTCAGATTCAGCTGTAGTGCTGCTGACATCAAGGCTGATGTAGAACCGGCCGACCGACAGCGTTTTTCAGATTCAGCTGTAGTGCTGCTGACATCATGGCTGTTGTAGAACCGGCTGACCGACAGCGTTTTTCAGATTCAGCTGTAGTGCTGCTGACATCAAGGCTGTTGTAGAACCGGCCGACCGACAGCGTTTTTCAGATTCAGCTGTAGTGCTGCTGACATCAAGGCTGTTGTAGAACCGGCTGACCGACAGCGTTTTTCAGATTCAGCTGTAGTGCTGCTGACATCAAGGCTGATGTAGAACCGGCCGACCGACAGCGTTTTTCAGATTCAGCTGTAGTGCTGCTGACATCAAGGCTGTTGTAGAACCGGCCGACCGACAGCGTTTTTCAGATTCAGCTGTAGTGCTGCTGACATCAAGGCTGATGTAGAACCGGCCGACCGACAGCGTTTTTCAGATTCAGCTGTAGTGCTGCTGACATCAAGGCTGATGTAGAACCGGCCGACCGACAGCGTTTTTCAGATTCAGCTGTAGTGCTGCTGACATCAAGGCTGATGTAGAACCGGCCGACCGACAGCGTTTTCAGATTCAGCTGTAGTGCTGCTGACATCAAGGCTGATGTAGAACCGGCCGACCGACAGCGTTTTTCAGATTCAGCTGTAGTGCTGCTGACATCAAGGCTGATGTAGAACCGGCCGACCGACAGCGTTTTTCAGATTCAGCTGTAGTGCTGCTGACATCAAGGCTGATGATCTGTTTCTAAAAGGGTAAAAAGCTCGACAGATCAATAGTTGGCTCTTTGGTTAGGAGCCACATCGATGGCGTCCCTCTATCATCCATCAAGTATTCATTACAACTTTCCTCCTTTCTAATATTCCTACAAATTACAGTCGACCTGTTTCAGCTATACATCTTCTCAGCGTTATATATATATAGCCTGCTGTCAATACGCTGGCCTAGGAGCACTGTATCGGACGAGAACACTGGAGCCAAATCTAGCCGTCAAGGGTGTTTCCTTAGGTCTTTTTGAAGTCATCATTTACGCTATAAGCCCTATTCAATCTAACACGGTTTCCGGAATAATTAGAACAGAATACAGAAATGGAACATTACTAGAGACATGTTTTATTATTCTGTCTAAAGTAGAGAAGGTGAGTATCAACACCTCGTCCTCATAAGACGACTCCGTCAGCAGAGAGACACTGCAGACAGTTTGGGCTCCAGGCTTCTTGGTGAATGTCTTCAATCTGTGAAACAAGGGCCACGCTGACTACCATTTAAAAAAAGTGAAATTAATTCTGAACAAACTGGTGTGAAAGGGATGAACCTTGAATTGGAATGGTCTTCCAGCTGGCAAAGGGCTCTGTAATAATACGGCTGATGTGTTCCTATTCATGATTCTGGGCTGAAGAGCGGAGCTGCTGTTCCTTTGGTGTTGCTGTAGTCATGGGGGGTTGTGGTGTACATGTGTGTAGTGACTGAATGGTAACCTGGCAGCAGGAGAAGCTCATTTTCCGATTGTGAGTGCCTCGTGTCTGTGGGGAGCCATACAGGACAGATGGTACACACTGGGATAATTAACTACCAACCTGGCAACCCCTCACAGAGTAAATGGGTTACTTTTAGAGGTCGACCGATTAATCGGAATGGCTGATTAATTAGGGCCTATTTCAAGTTTTCATAACAATCGGTAATTGGTATTTTTGGACACCGATTTGCCAATTTAATTTATTTTTTATTTTATAAAAAATGTACACCTTTATTTAACTAGGCAAGTCAGTTAAGAACACATTCTTATTTTCAATGACGGCCTAGGAACGGTGGGTTAACTGCCTTGTTCAGGGGCAGAACGACAGATTTTTACCTTGTCAGCTCGGGGATTCGATCTTGCAACCTTCCGGTTACAAGTCCAACTCTCTAACCACCTGCCTTACATTGCACTCCACGAGGAGCCTGCATGGCAGGCTGACTACCTGTTACGCGAGGGCAGCAAGAAGCCAAGGTAAGTTGCTAGCTAGCATTAAACTTATCTTATAAAAAACAATCAATCTTAACATAATCACTAGTTAACTACACATGGTTGATGATATTACTAGTTTATCTAGCGTGTCCTGCGTTGAGTATAATCGATGCGGTGCCTGTTAATTTCTCATTGAATCACAGCCTACTTCTCCAAATGGGTGATGATTTAACATGCGCATTTGCGAAAAAGCACTGTCGTTGCACCTATGTTCACCTAACCATAAACATCAATGCCTTTCTTAAGATCAATACACAAGTATATATTTTTAAACCTGCATATTCAGTTAATATTGCCTGCTAACATGAATTTCTTATAATTAGGGAAATTGTCACTTCTCTTGCGTTCTGTGCAAGCAGTCAGGGTATATGCAGCAGTTTGGGCCGCCTGGCTCGTTGCGAAATGTGTGAAGTCCATTTATTCCTAACAAAGGCCATAATTAATTTGCTAGAATTGTACATAATTATGACATAACATTGAAGGTTGTACAATGTAACAGCAATATTTAGACTTAGGGATGCCATCCGTTAGTTTAAATACGGAACGGTTCCGTATTTCACTGAAAGAATAAACTTTTTTTTTCTCAATTATAGTTTCCGGATTTGACCATATTAATGACCTAAGGCTCGTATTTCTGTGTGTTATTATGTTATAATTATATTTGATATTTGATAGAGCAGTCTGACTGAGTAGCAGCAGGCTCGTCGGCATTCATTCAAACAGCACTTTCCTGCGTTTGCCAGCAGCTCTTCGCAATGCTCCAAGCATTGCGCTGTTTATGACTTCAAGCCTATCAACTCCCGAGATTAGGCTGGTGTAACCGATGTGAAATGGCTAGCTAGTTAGCGGGGTGCGCGCTAATAGCATTTCAAACGTCACTCGCTCTGAGACTTGGAGTATTTGTTCCCCTTGCTCTGCAAGGGCCGCGGCTTTTGTGGAGGGATGGGTAACGATGCTTCGAGGGTGGCTGTTACACTGGCAATACTGAAGTGCCTATAAGAACATCCAATAGTCAAAGGTATATGAAATACAAATGGTATAGAGAGAAATAGTCCTATAATTCCTAAAATAACCTCAACCTAAAACTTCTTACCTGGGAATATTGAAGACTCATGTTAAAAGGAACCACCAGCTTTCATATGTTCTCATGTTCTGAGCAAGGAACTTAAAGGTTAGCTTTTTTACATGGCACATATTGCACTTTTACTTTCTTCTCCAACACTTTGTTTTTGCATTATTTAAACCAAATTGAACATGTTTCATTATTTATTTGAGGCTACATTTATTTGATTGATGTATTATATTAAGTTAAAATAAAAGTGTTCATTCAGTATTGTTGTAATTGTCATTATTACAAATAAATAAATACATGTTAAAAAAAATAAAAAATAATATCGGCCGATTAATCGCTATCAGCCTTTTTTGGTCCTCCAATAATCGGTATCGGTATCGGCGTTGAAAAATCATAATCAGTCGACCTCTAGTTACTTTGACAGATATTCACAGTATTTTGTGCCTGTGTGTGCCTGCGTGTGCATTCTCCTGTCGTAACTTCTCCAGTGTGTCCCTAGGTCGTGCTCTGTAAGTCTCTAAGGGACACCAGTAACCGATTGGCTGAGCTGGGCTGGCTCCACAACAAGATCAGGAAGTACACTGACTCGCGCAGTCTGGACCGAGCCTTCGGCCTGGTGGGACAGAGCTTCTGTGCCTCCCTGCATCAGGAACTGAAGGAATACTACAGACTTCTGGCAGTGCTGCACTCACAGGTAAGACACACACTTTTCTCTACCTCTCAAAACACTACCGCCTTAGTGAATGAACTTTGTTCTTAGCCCTTCAAGAGGAAAACCCATGTAGGCTACAGGACATGTAAAGGTGTGTTTGACAGTTGCAGGTGGAGGATGACCAGGGAGTGAACCTGGGAGTGGAGAGCAGTCTGACCCTCAGACGTCTCCTAGTCTGGACCTACGACCCTAAAGTCCGCCTCAAAACCCTGGCTGCCCTCGTTGACTTCTGCCAAGGTAGAGCTGTGTGTGTGTGTGTGTGTGTGTGTGTGTGTGTGTGTGTGTGTGTGTGTGTGTGTGTGTGTGTGTGTGTGTGTGTGTGTGTGTGTGTGTGTGTGTGTGTGTGTGTGTGTGTGTGTGTGTGTCTGTGGCGCCTGCTGATTGGTACCATCAAGTATCCATTTAAATAGTGTGTGTGGTTGAAATGTTGTGTGTGTAGGGAGGAAGGGAGGTGAACTGGCGTCAGCGGTCCATGCCTATGGGAAGACAGGGGACCCTCAGATGAGAGCTCTGGTGCAGCACATCCTCAGCCTGGTGTCACATCCCATCCTCAACTTCCTCTACCGCTGGATCTACGATGGCGAGCTGGAGGACACTTACCATGAGGTGACGCGCACACACACCATATATTTAATACACACACCATATATTTAATACACACACACTATATATATATATACATACATACATGCATGCATGCATGCATGCATGCATGCATGCATGCATGCATACATACATACATACATACATACATACATACATACATACATACATACATACATACATACAAACAAACAAACAAACAAACAAACAAACAAACAAACAAACAAACAAATGTCTTGTTAACAAACTATAGTTTTGGCCAGTTAGTTAGGACATTACTTTGTGCATGACACAAGTAATTTTTCCAACAATTGTTCACAGACAGATTCTTTCACTTACAGTTCACTGCATCACAATTCCAGTGGTTTAGAAGTTTACATACACTAAGTTGACTGTGCCTTTAAACAGCTTGGAAAATTCCAGAAAATTATGTCATGGCTTTAGAAGATTCTGATAGGCGAATTGACATAATTTGAGTAAATTGGAGGTGTACCTGTGGATGTATTTCAAGGCCTACCTTCAAACTCAGTGCCTCTTTGCTTGACATCATGGGAAAATCAAAAGAAATCAGCTAAGATTTCAGAAAAATAATTGTAGACCTCCACAAGTCTGCTTCATCCTTGGGAGCAATTTCCAAAAGCCTGAAGGTACCACGTTCACCTGTACAAACAATAGTACGCAAGTATAAACACCATGGGACCAGGCAGCCGTCATACCGCTCTGGAAGGAGACGTGTTCTGTCTCCTAGAGACGAACGTACTTTGGTGTGAAAAGTGAAAATCAATCCCAGAAAAACAGCAAAGAACCATGTGAAGATGCTGGAGGAAAAAGGTACAAAACCGTCATAAAAAAGTCAGACTATGGTTTGCAACTGCACATGGGGACAAAGATCGTACTTTTTGGAGAAACGTCCTCTGGTCTGATGAAACAAAAATTGAACTGTTTGGCCATAATGACCATCATTATGTTAGGAGGAGAAAGGGGGAGGCTTGCAAGCCGAAGAACATCATCTCAACCGTGAAGCACGGGGGTGGCAGCATCATGTTGTGGGGGTGCTTTGCTGCTGGAGGGATGGTGCACTTCACAAAATAGGGAGGAAAATTATGTGGATATATTGAAGCAACATCTCAAGACATCAGTCAGGAAGTTAAAGCTTGGTTGCAAATAGGTCTTCCAAATGGACAATGACCCCAAGCATACTTCCAAAGTTGTGGCAAAATGGCTTAAGGACAACAGTCAAGGTATTGGATCAATCCTATAGAACATTTGTGGACAGAACTGAAAAAGCATGTGTGAGCATGGAGGCCTACAAACCTGACTCAGTTACACCAGCTCTGTCGGGAGGAATGGGCCAAAATTCACCCAACTTATTGTGGGAAGCTTGTGGAAGGCTACCTGAAAACGTTTGACCCAAGTTAAACAATTTAAAGGCAATGCTACCAAATACTAATTGAGTGTATGTAAACTTCTGACCCACTGGGAATGTGATGAAATAAATAAAATCTGAAATAAATCATTCTCTCTACTATTATTCTGACATTTCACGTTCTTAAAATAAAGTGGTGATCCTAACTGACCTAAGACAGGGAATTTTTTACCAGGATTACATGTCAGGAATTGTGAAAAACTGAGTTTAAATGTATTCCGACTTCAACTGTATATATATATATATATATACACACACACATTTTGTCCATGACAATAACATAAAATTGATCAGAAATACAGTGTAGACATTGTTAATATTGTAAATGACTATTGCAGCTGGAAACGGCTGATTTTTTTTAATGGAATATCTACATAGGCGTACAGAGGCCCATTATCAGCAACCATCACTCCTGTGTTCCAATGGCACGTTGTGTTAGCTAATCCAAGTTTATCATTTTAAAAGGCTAATTGATCATTAGAAAACCCTTTTGCAATTATGTTAGCACAGCTGAAAACTGTTAGGCTGATTAAAGAAGCAATAAAATTGGCCTTCTTTAGACTAGTTGAGTATCTGGAGCATCAGAATTTGTGGGTTTGGTTACAGGCCACAAAACACCAGTCTCAACGTCAACAGTGAAGAGGCGACTCCGGGATGCTGGCCTTCTAGGCAGAGTTGCAAAGAAAAAGCCATATCTCAGACTGACCAATAAAAAATATTAAGATTGGCAAAAGAACACCGACACTGGACAGAGGAACTCTGCCTAAAAGGCCAGCATCCCGGAGTCGCCTCTTCACTGTTGACATTGAGACTGGTGTTTTGCGGGTACTATTTAATGAAGCTGCCAGTTGAGGACTTGTTTCTGTTTCTCAAACTAGGGTGGCCTTGATGACAGCTTTTACATTTATTTTTACTGCTCTAATTAAGTTGGTACCCAGTTTATAATAGCAATAAGGCACAGCTAAGGGGCTGTGTCCAGGAACGCCGCGATGCGTTGTGTGTAAGAACAGCCTGTAGCCATGGTTTATTGGTCATATACCACACCCTATTTTGCCTTTTTGCTTAAATATAATACACACACACACACTTCCATTAGTTTGTCATGGTCAGAGTCCGGATGGTAGTAGCTGAGCTTAGGCTGAAGTGGACTCAGACGTCAGACAGGTTAATCTCCGAGCTGAGATGGAGGGAAAGGGGGACGGGAGTGGGGGAGGGATACGGCGGCCTTCCAAATGAGGATGGATGAGAGGACGGTAATGGGGAACTGAGTGATGGCCCTCTCTTCTTTCTCTCCTCCCATCTCTGTCCTTGCTCTCCATCCATCTCCCTGTCTCCACAACTACAGGACAGTAGAAGACCGTGAATCTAGTCCTAATGCACCTGCTGCTGAATCGCCCTCTCAGACTCCGTCTACCTGAGACTAAGTGCTGATTGGGCGAGCACAGAGCACAGGAGAGTTGTAGCGGCTTTCAAGACCGACTGCCGAGCTATTCTCAGAAGGGAACGCTTCAAAGGTCACACTGTATTTAAGCCCCCTGTATTGACCCTCTCTGTAGCAGGCCTAAGTGATAGTTATGGAGCTGTTCCTTCCCAGCAGAGGGGAATGAGGGTATGGCTCTGAAGCTTACAGGCACCTCTGTCAGCCCAGAGGGCGGCTGGGAGGTGGCGTTAGACTGTAAACACTCATTATGACAAGAAGAGCCGAAATTTAAATAAAACTTTATATATACTTTTTGTTTACTAAAAGGCTTTTCAATCCCCCTTGTTGTACCCCCTAGGAGAGAAGTCTTCACCTTGTAACACTGATGTCTATTTATCGGCATCCATTTTGGTTTTCAAGTTGAACCACTGGCTCAGTGATGATCAAGATCATGATTGAGAGATGGAACCACCATTCACCTTCTTTCCATTACTGTAATAAGTATCCATTGTTGTAGTAATCTCCTGTGTTGTTCGGATATAGTTGAGTCCTGTCTTTTTAAAGTGTGATTATGATGGGGATTCCTCTCCCTGCAGTTCTTTGTGGCGTCTGACCCCACGGTGAAGACAGACAGACTGTGGCACGACAAGTACTCACTGAGGAAGTCCATGATACCCACCTTCATCACCATGGACCAGGCCCGCAAGGTAGACACACACACAAACACCAATTATCTCATCCTCAATGTAAAAAATATAAACTTTGCATTCACATGTTACTTTTGCTCGTTCTCTCTTCCTCTTCTGTCTCTGTAGGTTCTGCTCATTGGAAAGTCCATTAACTTCCTGCATCAGGTGTGCCATGACAGAACCTCACCAGGGAAAATCACCCCGGCCTCTAAGTCTACAGACTCTCCCAAAGATGGTACGCTCTCTGACCTCTCTCCCCCACCCCAACACACTGTGGCTAGCTCAATACAACACAGGCATTTGGTGTTTGGTACACATTTCTACATAATATATCTCCAGAGAGTGTGTATTGAGCAGGCAGTGTCTTTCGACAGAGTAGAGAAGCCTTGGTCTTGCCATAGTAGTGTTTGTAGCTAGTGAGAGCAGAGCTGCATTGATCTGTTTGGCATCAGAACTGGTTGTACTGTTATGGTACTTACGGTCGTATCGACTGGGTTTAGTCTCACTCCTCTCTCCGTCGCTGATCAATGGTTTTACAGTTCCTTCCTTAGCCTCGTCCTTGAGGGGAATGACTGCACACTGACTGGCGTTGGTTGGGTTGTAGTTTTACCTTGTCTGTCCCAAATGCCACCCTATTCCCTTTAAAGTGCACTACTTTTGACCATAACCTTATGGGTTAAAGGTAGTGCATTATGAAGCCCCCGGTCAAAGGTAGTGCATTATGAAGCGAATAGGGTGCTATTTGGGATGTATTATAGATACAGAGTTCAGCAAACGGTCTGAGAGATGAGTTTAATATGCATCATGTAGTGCCAACTCCAGTACCCACATAATGACCACAGATAATAACTCTCTCTCTGTAGCTGCAGAGCTGTTATCAGACCTGGAGGGGGCGTTCCAGGGGAAGATAGATGCAGCCTACTTTGAAACCAGCAAGTACCTGCTGAATGTCCTCAACCAGAACTATCTGCTGCTGGAGCACCTGCAGGCCATGAGACGATACCTGCTGCTGGGCCAGGGAGACTTCATACGCCACCTCATGGACCTGCTAAAGTTAGTACACACACACACACAGGTGTACAGACAGATGGGTACGCACAAATACACACACACACCAACCCCAACCTATATGTCATATATATTGACCTTAGTGTTTGTCCCTTCAGACCAGAGCTGGCCCGCCCAGCCACCACTCTGTACCAACACAACCTGACAGGCATCCTGGAGACAGCCGTGAGGGCCACCAACGCCCAGTATGACAACGCTGAGATCCTCAAAAGACTGGACGTACGCCTGCTGGAGGTAGGCTACAGCTCATACCATTATTACTGTCATAGGCTATTATAGCTCATACCATTACTACTATCATAGGCTATAGCTCATATCATTACCACTGTCATAGGCTACAGCTAATACCATTACTACTATCACAGGCTACAGTTCATACCATTACTACTATCATAGGCTACAGCTCATACCATTACTACTATCATAGACTACAGCTCATACCATTACTACTATCATAGGCTACAGTTCATACCATTACTACTGTCATGGGGTACAGCTCATACCATTACTACTGTCATAGGCTACAGCTCATACCATTTCTACAGTTCATACCATTACTACTGTCATGGGGTACAGCTCATACCATTACTACGGTCATGGGGTACAGCTCATACCATTTCTACTGTCATGGGGTACAGCTCATACCATTACTACTGTCATGGAGTACAGCTCATACCATTACTACGGTCATGGAGTACAGCTCATACCATTTCTACTGTCATGGGGTACAGCTCATACCATTACTACTGTCATGGAGTACAGTTCATACCATTACTACGGTCATGGGGTACAGCTCATACCATTACTACTGTCATGGGGTACAGCTCATACCATTACTACTGTCATGGAGTACAGCTCATACCATTTCTACTGTCATGGGGTACAGCTCATACCATTTCTACTGTCATGGGGTACAGCTCATACCATTACTACTGTCATGGGGTACAGCTCATACCATTTCTACTGTCATGGGGTACAGCTCATACCATTACTACTGTCATGGAGTACAGTTCATACCATTACTACGGTCATGGGGTACAGCTCATACCATTACTACGGTCATGGGGTACAGCTCATACCATTACTACTGTCATAGGCTACAGCTCATACCATTTCTACAGCTCATAACATTACTACTGTCATAGGCTACAGCTCATACCATTACTACGGTCATGGGGTACAGCTCATACCATTTCTACAGCTCATACCATTACTACTGTCATAGGCTACAGCTCATACCATTACTACTGTCATAGGCTACAGCTCATACCATTTCTACAGCTCATACCATTACTACTGTCATAGGCTACAGCTCATACCATTTCTACAGTTCATACCATTACTACTGTCATGGGGTACAGCTCATACCATTACTACTGTCATGGGGTACAGCTCATACCATTTCTACAGCTCATACCATTACTACTGTCATAGGCTACAGCTCATACAATTTCTACAGCTCATACCATTACTACTGTCATAGGCTACAGCTCATACCATTTCTACAGTTCATACCATTACTACTGTCATGGGGTACAGCTCATACCATTACTACTGTCATGGGGTACAGCTCATACCATTTCTACAGTTCATACCATTACTACTGTCATAGGCTACAGCTCATACCATTTCTACAGCTCATACCATTTCTACAGTTCATACCATTACTACTGTCATGGGGTACAGCTCATACCATTTCTACAGCTCATACCATTACTACTGTCATAGGCTACAGCTCATACCATTTCTACAGCTCATACCATTACTACTGTCATAGGCTACAGCTCATACCATTTCTACAGTTCATACCATTACTACTGTCATAGGCTACAGCTCATACCATTTCTACAGTTCATACCATTACTACTGTCATGGGGTACAGCTCATACCATTACTACTGTCATGGGGTACAGCTCATACCATTTCTACAGTTCATACCATTACTACGGTCATGGGGTACAGCTCATACCATTACTACTGTCATGGGGTACAGCTCATACCATTTCTACTGGCATAGGCTACAGCTCATACCATTTCTGCTGTCATAGGCTACAGCTCATACCATTACCACTGTCATAGGCTACAGCTCATACCATTACTACTGTCATGGGCTACACTCTTACCATTACCACTGTCATAGGCTACAGCTCATACCATTACTACTGTCATGGGCTACACTCTTACCATTACCACTGTCATAGGCTACAGCTCATACCATTACTACTGTCATGGGCTACACTCTTACCATTACCACTGTCATAGGCTACAGCTCATACCATTACTACTGTCATAGGCTTCAGCTCATACCATTACTACTGTAATAGGCTACAGCTCATACCATTACTGCTGTCATAGGCTACAGCTCATACCATTACTACTGTCCATAAGCTTTATCTCAGTGGGCTAACACGGTATTGAGTCACGGTTTTGAAACACAACCTGGTAACCCGTGGCTCAAGACTGTGTTAGCCCTCTGAGCTGAAGCCTAGATGGTTGATGTCTGGATGCTGGATGTACATGTGTCAGAGTTACCTATTGGATTTCAAACTGTCAACTTGGCACCATGTTATCCCTCTGACCTACAGCCTGGTCATCAACCCATCTGTGCTCCTTCTGTAGGTGTCTCCCGGGGATACGGGCTGGGACGTCTTCAGTTTAGACTACCACGTAGAGGGTCCTATCGCCACGGTAACCACAGCACTTTACATACATACACATACCATCCTATCTGGTGTTGCCTTGTCTCTCTCCACACACACACACACACACACACACACACACCCTCGCAAACAATCCAATAAGCTTCTCCTCTTCTCTCTTCATTCATCCATAAAAGCCCACTGGAGCATCAGAACGTTGTTTCTTTCTGCTCTGTTATACATGTTCATTCACAGGCCACCAGTCAACCATGTTAGATGAAGTCAAGTGCTGGCTGGTTTTGTGTTGTTCTGTGAGGTGGCGAGAGAACATGTGTAAATGCTGTGCCACCCTGTGACAGGTGTTCACACAGTCTCTCTCTCTCTTCACTCGGTCTCCTTTGTCTCTCTCTCTCTCTCCTTTGTCTCTCTCTTCTTGCTTTCTGTTTCTCTCGCTGGTTCTGGCTGTGGCAGGTGTTCACACGGGAGTGCATGAGCCACTACCTGCGCGTGTTCAACTTCCTGTGGCGAGCCAAGCGTATGGAGTACATCCTCACTGACATCTGGAAGGGACAGATGTGCAACGCCAAGCTGCTTAAGAGCATGCCAGGTGAGAACGGACACACACACACACACACACACAACCATGCAGTTCCCTCTCACCTCCAGCAGAGGGAGTCATGTACCGAAGAGCTGTAGATAAGGCAGCCAGGGTAACATGTTAGATGTTGTGTTACAGAGCTGTCTGGCGTGCTGCACCAGTGCCACATCCTGGCCAATGAGATGGTCCACTTCATCCACCAGATGCAGTACTACATCACCTTCGAGGTCAGGGGCCATACTTTTCATTCATTTATCTAGAGACCACTGGGCTCACCTAGCCTCTCCCTCTCTAGTCCTCTCACTCCTCTCACACTCTCCCTCCTCCCTTGTCTGTCTGGGTCTCTGGCTGTCTGGGTCTGTGGCTGTCTGGGTCTGTGGCTGTCTGGGTCTGTGGCTGTGTGTGTGTGTGTGTGTGTCTGTGTGTGTGTGTGTGTCTGTGTGTGTGTGTGTGTGTGTGTGTGTGTGTGTGTGTGTGTGTGTGTGTGTGTGTGTGTGTGTGTGTACAGGTGCTAGAGTGTTGTTGGGATGAGCTGTGGAACAAGGTAGAGAAGGCCCAGGATCTAGACCACATCATCGCTGCCCACGAAGGATTCTTAGACTCTGTGATCTCCCGCTGCCTACTGGACACTAACAGCAGGGTGAGACACACACACGTATGCTCATACACTCTAACAGGCACTTACTGACATCCACTTCTCTTTTACCTGCACTGTTGGCGCTTAAAGGGATACTTTGAGATGTTGGCAATGAGGCCCTTTATCTATTTTCTCCAGAGTCAGATGAACTTGTGGATAAACTTTCATGTCTCTGTGTCCAGTATGAAGGAAGTTGAAGGTAGTTTCGTGACCCAATGCTAACTAGTCTTACTGCAATGATTGGAAGTCTGTGTATCTGCTAGCATGCTAGCAGATACCCATAGATTTAGTCATTGTGCTAACGCTAGTTAGCAATTGCGCTAGAGGCAGTTAGCAACTTCCTTCAAAGTACACGCAGAGACTTAAAAAATGGTATCAGCGAGTTCATCTGACTCTGGGGAAGTAGATGAAGGGCCTCATTGCCAAAATCTCTAAGTATCCCTTTAAGAATTTTCCTGTACCCAGCTATTACATCTGCGACCCTGTACATGTGACTAAACTCTAATGTAATCTAAAATGTTTTTCTCTCCCGCTATCCTCTCTCCAGTCCTTGTTGAACCAGCTGAGGGCAATCTTTGACCAGATCATAGAGTTCCAGAGTGCCCAAGACTCTCTGTACCGCTCTGCCCTGGAGGAACTCACCCTGCGGCTGCAGTACGAGGAGCGGAAGAAGCAGAGGGATTCTGAGGTAGAAGGATCAGGGCTTGAAGTGGACTGAAATGGGTGCCAGCACTTAGGGCTGTTACGGTGACCGTATTACCGCCACACCGGGCGGTCACGAGTCATGAAGGCAGTCAAATTCCACATGACTGTTTAGTCAGGGTAATTAGGCTTCTCCAAGCTCTGATGCTGCTGCTGTTCATTAGTAGCCTATCAAACTTGCTAACTGCCTGGTACTCAACACTCTATTGTCCCTCTAGTCACTCTGAAATCAATGCAAATGTATTTGAAAATCTAATCAAACACTTCATGAGAGCTCATGTTGCGCAACATTTCTATAGGCTATGCAATTGTGTGAGAAAACAGAGTGATGGCTTCTATTAAAAAGATAAAATACTATATTTTATTTTTTAAACTTTCCTAATATTAAGCACATTGCTTATATGTACAACAGGAGTATAGCCTACTGGCTGGCATGAAAATAAACACGTCCTCCATTTGCTATTTAAGTGCCTAGATGTATTTTTATCCCTCTGCCCCAGTTTTGAGACAGGTGCATGATAATGGTCCATTCTAAATCAAAACAGATTTCACATATATTATTTAGTATACTTTATGTAAAGACCAGATTAAATCAAGAATAGTCTGATGGGTGACAATATTAGCCTATCATTTATGAATTATATATTATCACTTTCTTTTGCGACTTTTTCAATCTTAGTCCCACACCTCATGTAGCCTAGCACATAGGCCTATATGTTTTTGATAGGGTTTGTATCACAACTAAAGTGGCCAAATAACTTCTTAAAATTAAGCACATTAATTCGCTTTACAATGGGTGTAGAGCCTAACTGGCATAAATACGCAGCGCGGGAGTTTCAAGTTTGGGGAAGATCATTTTCACCATAAAAATGCACCTTTTTATAATAAAAGCATTACATGCATAATCTAACTTTTGATAATGGTGTTTTCCATGTTAATGGAACATTTGCGCTTGTAGCCTTGTGCGCATTGCTGCGGTTATAATGTGAAGAAATAGCCTAATAGTTTATCAACAATTTAAGCTAAATGTTCTGATCTGTTGCGTCAGCCCCATTGCGTAAAAAATGTTTTTTTGATACTAGTGGTCGTATTAATTTGGGATCTATCGCATCCCACAACTGTCCCAGACTGTTTGAAATATTTATTTCTCACACAAAATATAGAATAGGTCAACATTTGTACTATGGGGGATAGTTGATTGACATAGGCTAGTGCTTTTGCTGTTCGTTAGGCCTACACATCTTGTTGGCTGATGAAAAGTAAATGTGGACAGTTCTTCCAATATCTTCAATATGCACCTCGGAATTGGATAAGGACGGGCGCAGTTGCGCCCCCGATGTGTCTGTCTTCACTTGTAGCCTGTGAAAAAGACTAGATCACGTGACAGAGAGCCAAGTGAGTGAGAGTTGCTTTTTTTAGGGGCATTACGGCCACATGAAAGGGATGCCGGCGGGAAATTCGAGTCATTATCAAGTGCTTGTCAAATTGTGAATGAGAGACTGATTAAGTGTGTACAGCCTGCACAAAAAAACAAAGCAGAGCTCATGCCTTTCAAGCAACTTTTCTCAAATCATCATTAGAGTCGCATCATGCAGCCTTAGAATGTATTAAAAGTCAAAACATATACAGCCCAACATTTGTATCACAACTAAAGGTACATAAATAACTAAATTTAGCATATAGGAGTACCTGTTTCTTTTGTTAACTGCTCAACACAGAGTAGCCCATGTGGGCGCTCCCTCAAATCGTTTGGAGAAAGTATCCTTAATATTTTATTCAGCTTTGTTCAATTGTATTCTTCATACTATAAAAAACTATAAAATAATGCCACGGAATTCTAAGCAAATCTTGTCTGCTAAATGAGTGTAGCCCACAGCCATTTGGCATAGCCAGATCAGGACCTATCATAAGGACAACTCAGAGTATGCTATTCTGTTCTTCTGAAATAGACTACATTTTCATCATGTTTCTTTAGACCTGTCTAAAATAAATAATGGATTTATTGTGAAAGTGTGGGCTATATTACATGGATTTATTTGACTTTTTGAAATGTAGATGTTCCAAAGGTCTGCATCAGTGTGGAAGCCAGGAGATACTAAGTGTGTTAATGTTCACTAACGGTCAGTTACTGTGAGACTGGCAGTTATTTGCTTGACAATCACCGGCTGACAAAGTTTATATTTAGGTTCCGGTACTCTGCAATATTTTTAAGCCAATATTCTATAAGAGGTGCCGGTACTCAAGCAGTAGAACATTTGAGGTGTTGGTTTTCAGCACCGGTGTGTACTGGCCCAATTCAAGTACTTATAATGATAACTTTTAGTTATAGAGCGGAATTGGAGGGCCATGTACTCTTCAGAGAGTCACATGTCCTGTTTGTTCTAAGTCGTCAGGAACCCAGCCCGGGGCCAACTCAAGTTCCCTCCTTAATGGCCATTGGCCATGCTGGTGTTGTCATTTTATTGATTTAACAGGCCCTGAGCATCAGACTATTAAACTCTAAGTGTTAGAAAAACAAACATAGCCTCGGCGTTTGCCAAGTTTCTCTTTTAATAGCTTGTAAATAAGGCTGAGGTCCAAGGTAAGAGGGTTTGGGGTGACAGAAGCTGTTGGTCAGTGATGGGGGATATTGGATTTTATATTAACTTTAAATATTGGCCATTGAGTGTGTTTACATGAATGAGAAGTATGTGAGTAGAGAAGACATTGAAGGTGATGTCTCTGGGGAGAATGCTGGGGTCATAGAGCGGGAATCTGTAACAGTTTAGTATGGGTGTTAGTTACTCATTTACTGAAGTAAAGAGATGGCACTGGTTACTCTTTCAAATCAAATTTTATTAGTCACATGCGCCGAATAGAAAAGGTGTAGACCTTACAGTGAAATGCTTACTTACAAGCCCTTAACTAACAATGCAGTTAAAAAAAATACAGATAAGAAATAAAAGTAACAAGTAATTTAAAGAGCAGCAGTAAAATAACGAGACTATATACAGGGTGGTACTGGTACAGAGTCAATGTGCGGGGGCACCGGTTAGTTGAGGTAATATGTACATGTAGGTAGCGTTATTAAAGTGACTATGCATAGATGATAACAACAGGGAGTAGCAGCGGTGTAAAAGAGGGGGGCAATGCAAATAGTCTGGGTAGCCATTTGATTAGATGTTCAGGAGTCTTATGGCTTGGGGGTAGAAGCTGTTTAGAAGCCTCTTGGACCTAGACTTTGCGCTCCGGTACCGCTTGCCGTCTGGTAGCAAAGAGAACAGTCTATGACTAGGGTGGCTGGAGAATTTTTAGGGCCTTCCTCTGACGCCGCCTGGTATAGAGGTCCTGGATGGCAGGAGGCCAAGCATTTGCCATACCAGGCAGTGATTGATGCAACCACTCAGGATGCTCTCGATGGTGCAAGCTGTAGAACCTTTTGAGGATCTGAGGACCCATGCCAAGTCTTTTCAGTCTCCTGAGGGGGACTAGGTTTTGTCGTGCCCTCTTCACGACTGTCTTGGTGTGCTTGGACCATGTTAGTTTGTTGGTGATGTGGACACCAAGGAACTTGAAGCTCAACCTGGTCCACTACAGCCCCGTCGATGAGAGTGGGTGCGTGCTCGGTCCTCCTTTTCCTGTGGTACACAACCATCTCCTTTGTTTTGATCATGTTGAGGGAGAGGTTGTTGTCCTGGCACCACACGGCCAGGTCTCTGACCTCCTCCCTATAGGCTGTCTTGTCATTGTCGGTGATCAGGCCTTCCACTGTTGTCATCTGCAAACTTAATGATGGTGTTGGAGTCGTGCCTGGCCGTGCAGTCATAAGTGAACAGGGAGTACAGGAGGGACTGAGCACGCACCCCTGAGGGGCCCCTGTGTTGAGGATCAGCGTGGCGGATGTGTTGTTACCTACCCTTACCACCTGGGGGAGGCCTGTCAGGAAGTCCAGGATCCAGTTGCAGAGGGAGGTGTTTAGTCCCAGGGTCCTTAGCTTATTGATGAGCTTTGAGGGCACTATGGTGTTGAACGCTGAGCTGTAGTCAATGAATAGCATTCTCACGTAGGTGTTCCTTTTGTCCAGGTGGGAAAGGGCAGTGTGGAGTGCAATAGAGATTGTATCGTCTGTGGATCTGTTGGGGCGGTATGCAAATTGGAGTGGGTCTAGGGTTTCTGGTACCACACTTTGATACCACACTGATGCTGCAGCAACAAAGTTCCTTCTGAAACTTGACACCTCTAATGTTGCCTGTCTGTGTGTGTGTTTTCAGGGTGAGTGGGGCGTGACGGCTGAACAGGAGGCAGAGGAGAAGAGGAGGATCCAAGAGTTCCAGGAGACCATACCAAAAATGCGCTCTCAGCTGCGGATACTAACACACTTCTACCAGGTATGGGTCTTACTCTCTTCTCACTGCTACAGTGGCTTAAACTAGGACCGTCTGTGGTAGTGTTCAGTGGATAGGACCGTCTGGTTGTCTGTGGTATTGTTCAGTGGATAGGACCGTCTGGTTGTCTGTGGTAGTGTACAGTGGATAGGACCGTCTGGTTGTCTGTGGTAGTGTACAGTGTATAGGACCGTCTGGTTGTCTGTGGTAGTATTCAGATGATAGGACCGTCTGGTTGTCTGTGGTAGTGTTCAGTGTATAGGACCGTCTGGTTGTCTGTGGTAGTGTACAGTGGATATGACCATCTGGTTGTCTGTGGTAGTGTTCAGTGGATAGGACCATCTGGTTGTCTGTGGTAGTGTACAGTGGATAGGACCGTCTGGTTGTCTGTGGTAGTGTTCAGTGTATAGGACCGTCTGGTTGTCTGTGGTAGTGTTCAGTGTATAGGACCGTCTGGTTGTCTGTGGTAGTGTTCAGTGTATAGGACCGTCTGGTTGTCTGTGGTAGTGTACAGTGGATAGGACCGTCTGGTTGTCTGTGGTAGTGTACAGTGGATAGGACCGTCTGGTTGTCTGTGGTAGTGTACAGTGTATAGGACCGTCTGGTTGTCTGTGGTAGTGTTCAGTGGATAGGACCGTCTGGTTGTCTGTAGTAGTGTTCAGTGGATAGGACCGTCTGGTTGTCTGTGGTAGTGTTCAGTGGATAGGACCGCCTGGCCGTCTGTGGTAGTGTTCAGTGGATAGGACCGTCTGGTTGTCTGTGGTAGTGTTCAGTCGATAGGACCGTCTGGTTGTCTGTGGTAGTGTTCAGTGGATAGGACCGTCTGGTTGTCTGTGGTAGTGTACAGTGGTTAGGACCGTCTGGTTGTCTGTGGTAGTGTTCAGTGGATAGGACAGTCTGGTTGTCTGTGGTAGTGTTCAGATGATAGGACCGTCTGGTTGTCTGTGGTAGTGTTCAGTGTATAATATCTTTGGTTGGTTGTGCTCCTTCTCAGGGCATAGTGCAGCAGTTCCTGGTACTGATAATGACTAGTCCAGACGAGAGCCTGCGCTTCCTCAGCTTCAGACTGGACTTCAACGAGCACTACCGGGCCAGAGACCCCCGTCTGAGGGCCTCACTGGGGGCCACCAGGGGCCGGCGGCCCTCCAACATCTGACCTGACGCACACCACCATGTCACAACATAGGGACAGAGAGCCACACAGAATCTGCCTTGGTAGTATTTATATATGACATGAAGATGACATCAAAGTAGGGCTAGATGGAATCTGTTGTGATGACATCACAATAGAACCAGACAGAACATTGACGTCACAAAAGAGCCAGACAGAATCTGTTGTGATGACATCATAATAGAGCCAGGTGGAGAGAATGCCGCATTCAAAACAACTAGGAACTCTGAAATCTCCGACTTCAATGCGTTCAAAACAACTGGGAACTTGGTAAAAAACAAGCTCCAACTGGGAAAAATCGTTTTGAACGGTCATCCAACTCGGAATTCCAAGTCAGGAACTCGGGCCTCTTTCCAGAGCTCCGACTTTCCGACCTGAAGATCACTGACTTCATGATTTGACCTAGTTTTTTTCAGAATTCCCAGTTGTCTTGAACAGACAACTGGGAATTCTGAAAAAAACTAGGTCAAATCATGACGTCAGTGGTCTTCAGGTCATAAGTCGGAGCTCTGGGAAGAGACGCCATAGGAGGATGATGTAGTGGTGACTTCACAGATTCCGTTTGGCCCTGCATTTTAACACCTCAAGACAAATAGGGCTAACTGGGATTCATTTCACTATGACATAAACAAACAGAACATTTTGAAACCCTGCCTCCTCCCCCAATGTCATTGACAAATTACTCACACAAACACACACACACACGCTCAATTCACCATACACACACACACATCCACGTTTCCCACTCTTTCACAGTCCCCTCTTGGGAGATGTGGTTTTAGAAACCTATCATTTTAGTACTCTGCCTCCAGCATCCAGCTGTGTTCACCCTCACCTCTTTGAGGTGTCTGATAGGCTACCATCACCGTGTGAATTTCATATTGTACATTTGATAATGAACAGAATGTCTTGATTTGATTGGTTTGTTTACATGTTCTGTGAATATTTTGTTTAGTTTTTCTTACTGACGTTTGTTTATTTTTCATACCAGTGTCTTAAAGTCTGCGTGTGTTTTATAACTGTTAATAAACACTGTTATAGCTGTTTAACAACTGTATTATGGAACCAACACAGCAGGCTCCCACCCACCTCTCTAAAGAGATTCAAAAACAATGCCCACAGCCCCTAAGGCTAAAAGACGGACAGACGTTAGGATTTTAATAGTGTTTTGTATTATTTAGCTGGGTTTCTCTTGATTCTCCTTGCAGACTGTGGCCTCTGTTCTGCATGTGAATCTGTCATGTTGAACCAGCTCAATTCCTTAATTGTACAAGACAGATTTGTCAAATGTGTTGCACCCAACTTATGCCACTTTTCTCTCCTGACCACTCAGACAAACCTGGGAAAATACTTTTGTCATACTGCGACATTAAACCTTGAAGAAGCTACAAGTGGAATGGTAACTGTATGGTGACATAACTAGCCTTTCAAAACCCTCCTATGATGGAGTATACTGTAGTATTCGGGTGCATCTCAATAGTCAGAGGTGGCTTCCTCGCCTCCCTTCCCTTGTCACTGATCTGAAAGCGACATGGAAGACGCTTACCAAGACTTGCTTTCATTCACCTATCTGCAGAGCAGATGAAGGGAAGGGGGCAATGAAGCTATTGGATGCGTCCTAAATGGCACCATACATAATAGGGTGCCATTTGAGATGCAGAGTTAGAGATGCACCCTTTAGTGTTTTAACCCCTCCAAGCAGGCTCCCCTGTCTTTGTTTCCAATCACAAGTTCTCATCAGGGCGTGCCAAGAGAAGATGCTACCGGAAGACCTCTGTCTGTAAATCCTGTCCATTGTATAGCACAGATGTATAGAAATGACATGCAATGGACACAAACATCCTGTCATCTCTTTAATAATAAAGTTAAAGTTTTTTAACAGTTTGTACTTCGTTTTTTTTTGTCAGCATCAGGGGTGCATTCTAAGTAGACCATAAGAGGGCCTTTGTCTAAAAAAAAAAAAAAAAAAAATGTATTTTCTAATAAATTGAATTTAATACATCGCGCTCCCGTTGATTTTATTTTCTTGCAGGACGCATTCAGAGTTGAGGCCTAATTAGTTTGAAGGATGCATGTGACTTGGCCATTGTGCTGGAGTTCGAGAACGCAGCAGAACGCATGTGAAGTTATACAGTGGAAATCCATGATATAGCAGGTAAGTTTACTTAAATAGTTAACATCTAAGTGATTTTAGAAACTTGGAAAGTAGTCGACATGAACGGGGCAGACTTCAGATAATGTTTTCTAGGTAGATTGACAAGTCTGTGCGTCAAGTTCTATGTCAATTCCCGCTTGTTTGAATCTAGTAAGTAAATCATTTGTAGACAACTGTCATGGTTAGAAAACAAACACTATTACAGATAACTGGAGTATACAGTAGTAGTAGTAGTAGCTACACTTGTACTAGCTAGACACTTACAACAAGAGCTGTCTTGAGATATTTGAGGTAGAATGAGTTTGAGTATTTAACCACGTGGTGGCAGTGTATCTCAATACATGCGAGATAATGACGTTTAGTTGATTGATCGCTCATGTTGATCTGTGAAACCGTGGATTCACTTTTCTATCCACAATATGATACGTAGTCAGCGCTCAAGCATTTTGCTGTGTGTTGGAGTAGAATAGACAGTCACAGAGCAGCTTTATTAAGTAGAATATATTTGGTAGGAGAGGTGTCACAATGGCAGTGGATGTCTCACTGCAGCCTGGCTTTATTTGGACACGTCACAAGACCCATGACACTATTTCCCCCCCATTGAGATGAATGGTGTCCTTGTTCTTTACACTAACTCACTTTGTTTCATTAGTATCCCTGTTTGTTGTCTGTGTTCTGGTGCCTGTGTGTCTGTTGCTGGTGGCAAACTTAATTAGCTGATCTCGGGATCAGTATATTTAATAAAATGATTTATAGCTCTGATCCATAGATGCATCGTCTGATCCACTACAGTTACTGGCAGGCAGAGTGGAGGAGGGGGTGAAAGACCATTTAAAATGACATTAATCAAACTCTCCTGCTGGTGTAGCCGGCAGCCACATCAAGCAGTCAGAGAGAATGCAAGTGTGTGTGGTCCATGAAGCAGCATTGCATGTCACAAGGGCACTACTTCCCAGCTTAGTAGCCTGTAGGTGCAGGCTATAAATGAAGTGCACAATTACTGTACACTTACAGTGCTTCACATTTGATGTGTGACGTGTAACTGCTAGCGATTAAGACTGTTGGGCCACAAACCAAAAGGTTGCTGGTTCGAATCCCCTAGCTGACAATGTGAACATATCTGCCGATGTGCCATTGCGCAAGGCACTTAACCCTAATTGCTCCTGTAAGTCGCTCTGGATAAGAGCGTCTGCTAAATAAAACAAAAATAACTAGGTCCGTGTTGCTGTTCTTTAAATGTGATGTTCTGGCCTGCAGCAGCCACCTTGAAGCAGAGAGGATACCAAGCTTTGTTTACACACAGATCAACCTTAGCTTTTACCACACTTTGGTTTTTATCCTCTGTTGATGATATATACTAGCTATACAGGACACTTTTAGTGGTGTTCCAGTACAGTTTACACACGACCTTTGAATTCTGGCTGAATATGAGATGTTAGGCTTATCAAAGTCACTGAGGGAATGGATCTGTGTCTCTGTATAACTTTCTGGAAGGTCCCTATTGACCCTGTGATGAACCTGCGGGCGTGATCATCTGGCAGATGATAAAGTCTAGGACAATGATGCATAGTGAACTAGGTGAGAGTGACCACATGAAACTCATGGTTAATACATGAGAGGGGTGCAGCCTCATGCCTTCAGCGTCACACACAGCTGCCTAGCGAAACAATGAGGGATTGCATGAATGATTATCAATAAAGTAATTGTCCCTTTTTCATGTACAGTATTAGAGATGAATCTCCATATCTTCTTAAGTTCCCATTTGCATCTCATAATGACTTGATTCTTAACTGTATGTACTGTGTTCTGAAGAATTCTAATCTCCTTGATTTGTGACTGGTTGCAAATGAATGTTTTCCCACTTTGTCGCGGGGCTGCAGAGAGGGATTCTGTGCATCACAATCAATGACCCATGGCTTCTAATTAGCATAGAGAGTGAAAATGGCCTAAAGTCATTGTATTCTTTTTCCTTACTGCACGATGTTGACCTAGTTTACAGTAGCAGTGTAATCAGAGGGGCTCCATCTTCTAAAAGAGCCATTTATGAATTCAGGTTGTAACACTTTCTGATATTGTCTGACTAAGTGTTTGGGCAGAGCAAGGATGAAAGTGTTACATTTAAAAAATATATACATTTAAAAATATATATATATATATATTCCCAATTTCAAGGTATCCAGTTGGTAGTTATAGTCTTGTCCCATCGCTGCAACTCCCGTACGGACTCGGGAGAGGCGAAGGTCAAGAGCCTTCGCCTCTTCCGAAACACGGCCAAGCCGCACTGCTTCTTGACACAACGCCCGCTTAACCCGGAAGCCAACCTTACCAATGTGTCGGAGGAAACACCGTACACCGGGCGACCGTGTCAGGATGCATGTGCCCGGCCCGCCACAGGAGTCGCTGTGCAGTGCCTTAAACCGCTGCGCCACTCGGGAGGCCCCCGCAAATTGATTTTAACAAACAATTGGTTCCTCCGTTGAATTTCAAAATCCCGATGTGGCCCTCAAGCCAAAAAGTTTGCCCACCCTTGGCCTTTAGTGTCCCATTCAGTCGAGGCCAGTATACAGGTTTGTGAGATACTTAAAATGTTTGGGAAACTCCAGTTAGATTACCAGAGTAAGCTTTGGATAGTTGTTGGACGGAGGTATCGGGTGGGGGGTTGGAGGGGTTGTATCAGCTGTTGTCACACCACTCCTCAGCTGTCTGGCCTGGGGTCAAGTTTGGCCCAGACTGGAGCCAGACAGACCTAATGTATAGGAACAGACCCACTTAAAGGGATAGTTCACCCACATTTCCAAACAATAGATCATCTTAAAGTAAATTATTTGAGCTAAGCAAAAAATGCTAATATCTGGGGTATTGACTTACACTGGCATTTGATAAAAAAATCTAAACAGTTTGGAGACAGTGGCCAGGTACACAATGGATTGGATTGCTGTCTTACCTTGTCCATGGACTAGCTTTGGGAGAACTATCCCTTTTTAAAGGAGTAGTTCACACCAAAATCAAAGCTTGTCAGAAGTTTCCGTACCTCAAAAGTGCTCAAAGTTCAGCTGAATTTATATTCCAGGCAGATGCAGGTACATTGTGCAGACAAGGACCTTTCTAACTTCCTATCATGGGGAAATAACCTCAGTCAGTCATAGACCATACATTTCTATTACAACTCTGAACATTTTACATAATGAAATAAGTGCCTGGTGTACAGTAGCTGCCATTCCCTCTGCCTGAGTCTGTCTGTCTCTAGAGTGTTGGCTCTGTTGTGTGATAATGAAGTGTTTCCCCAGACAGACCGAGCGAGTCGCACAGAGAGCCTGCTTGTGAAAGATAGGCATCAGGGATCCATTGACTACCCAGGGATGTTGTACTGGGTGATTGGCTCTGTAAATCCCAGTTTGTTTCTATGCGATAAGAGGGGGGTGGAGGATACCCATCTTGTGTGGAGGGATACCCACTGTATGTCTGGCTGCATATCATGCTATCAGATGTGGTAGGCCAAGGCAATAGAGTTGACTGAGGAAAGAGAGAGTCCTGATGTTGAGAAGTCTCTGAATCTGGAACTAATGCGTCCTTTATTGTCACAGACTTGGTGTGGTGCTGCTGTGGAGGAAGTGGGCAATGGCATTGTTCACAGTGTGCTCCCATCGTAAACTGTCTGTGTGTGCGTGCGTGCGTTGGTCCCTGAGCATGCACAGATTACACTTGGCTGGCTGTTGGTATAATTAGCGCAGCAGAAGGGGATTGGTGGTCTTAAACAGCAGCCAGCGCTGTGCTCCCTCCATCCCCCATCCCGGGTCCCACCCCTCTCTTCCTCTGCTGTCAACCGGACGTACCACCACCACTAAGATGTGTTCCCCAGTCACACACACAGTCACAGACAGACTGGCTGAGGAGTGAAGGAATCAGAGGCACTGTTTGGCACAGTGCGGCTTGGTTTGACTCATTTAGACTTGATTTGGAGAGACTGGAACACACACACACACTGAGCGTAGCTTAGTGTGACCTGGCTCGACTTGGGGACTCCGGAACACTCACCCACGAAGCTGCATACACACACACTCTCTCCCTCACACACTCTGTCATGTCTCTGGCGGAGTTTGTGAGTCAGGGACAGCTGCAGGAGGCTTCATCACATCTGTTGTCCAGACTGGGTCAGGTCCTACACAGCCTGTCTGTCATTGTCCTGTCCCACAGAGCTACAGACAACCTCCGCTATAGCTACAGACACAAGAGCACCTACTGGGACCGCCGGGACACAGGTTAGGAGTCTGTGTGTGTGTGTGTGCTTCGGACCCTGGGTGTACTTCTGTGGGGTGTTCTTTTGCGGACTGTGTGTGCGTGCATAAATCTGTGTGTGTGTGAAACACTGTTGTCGGCCTGTGTTTACAGAAAGCTACCGTCAGTTTGAAATGGCTGCTACAGGAATCTCCCTGCAACTACTTGAGTGGTTTAATGAAGTGCAGTATTTGCCCTCGAGAGTTCATTGCCTCACTTGACCCTGATATCTAGCTAATGATGATGGCGCCGACGGAGATGGCAGCATCGCGACTACCTCTTAGAAAACTAGCAGTATTTCGTTTTTTTATGTGCTTTTTTTTACATTATTAGCTCAGGAAATGTTTTGTGTCATTACATACAGCCGGGAAGAACTATTGGATATTAGAGCGGCGGTAACTCACCAGAACTACCAGCATTACGACCAGGGATACGACTTCCCTGGAGCAGATCCTTTGTTCACTCTCTCCAGAGCAATTTAACTTATCCCAGAGGCCGACCCAAAACATCACCAGCGGAGGAGAGGCATTCCAGGCGGCCTCCTGGTTCGACTTAGGAGGCGCTCACACCACCCACCGCTTCCGAGTATATTACTCGCTAATGTTTAGTCTTTGAATAACAAAGTTGATGAGCTTAGAGCAAGGATTTCTTTCCAGAGAGACATCAGGGCCTGTAACATACTTTGTTTCACGGAAACATGGCTCTCTCGGGATAATCTGCCAGAGTCAGTAAAGCCAGCAGGATACTCAGTACGTCGCGCAGACAATAAATATCTCTCAGGCAAGCAGAAGGGCAGGGGGGTATGTTTCATGATTCACGAATCATGGTGTAATTCTAGGAACATACAGGAACTCAACTAATTTTGTTCACCCGACCTAGAATACCTCACAATTAAATGCCAACCATATTATCTCCCAAGAGAATTCTCCTCTGTTATCGCCATGGCCGTTTACATCGCACCTCAAGCCGAAACCTCGACGGCCCTCAAAGAACTTCACTGGACTTTATGCAAACTGGAAACCACATATCCTGAGGATGCATTTATTGTAGCTGGGGATTTTAACAAAGAAAATCTGAGGACTAGGCTGCGAAATTCTACAACATATTGACTGTCTTACTCGCGCTACTAAGACTCTCGACCATTGCTATTCAAATTTCCGGGATGCTTACAAGGCCCTCCCCCGCCCTCCTTTTGGAAAATCTGACCACGATTCCATCTTGTTCTTCCCGTCCTATAGGCAGAAACTCAAACAGGAGTGCTTCGTACTATTCAACGCTGGTCTGACCAATCAGAATCCACGCTTCAGGATTGTTTTGATCACATGGCCTGGGATATGTTCCGGAAGGCATGCGGAAATTATTTATCTATCTATCTAGACGCATACACGGATACGGTGACTGAGTTCATAAGGAAGTGTATAGGAGATGTAGTACCCACTGTGGCTATTAAAACCTAACCAAACCAGAAACCGTGGATAGATGGCAGCATTCGCGCGAAACTGAAAGCAAGAACCACCACATTTAACAATGGCAAGGCGACTAGTAATATGGCAGAATATAAACCATGTAGTTATTCACTCCGCAGGGCAATCAAACAAGCTAAACAACAGTATAGAGAAAGTGGAGTCGCAATTCAATGGCTCAGACACAAGACGTACAATCAAGGACTACAAAAGGAAAACCAGCCACTTTTCCAAGACGACGTCTTGCTTCCGGACAGGCTAAACACATTCTTGCACGCTTTGAGGATAACACGGTGCCACCAACGCGGTCCGCTTCCAAGGACTGTGGGCTCTCCTCCCCCGTGGACAACGTGAGTAAAACATTTAAATGTGTTAACCCTCGCAAGGCTGCCGGTCCAGAGCGTCCTCAGAGCATGCTCAGACCAGCTGGCTGGTGTGTTTACGGGCATATTCAATCTCTCCTTTATCACAATCTGCTGTCTCCACATGCTTCAAGATTGCCACCATTGTTCCTGTACCTAAGAAGGCAGAGGTAACTGAACTTAATGACTATCGCTCCGTAGCACTCACCTCTGTCATCATGAAGTGCTTTGAGAGACTAGTCAAGGATCATATCACCTCTACCTTACCTGCCACCCTAGACCCACTTCAATTTGCTTACCGCCACAATAGATCCACAGACGATGCAATCACCATCACTCTGCACACTGCCCTATCCCATCCTGACAAGAGGAATACCTATGTAAGAATGCTGTTCATTAACTATAGCTCAGCATTCAACACCATAGTACCCTCCAAGCTCATCAGTAAGCTTGAGGCCCTGGGTCTGAACCCTGCCTTGTGCAATTGTGTCCTTGACTTCCTGACGGGCCGCCCCCAGGTGGTGAAGGTAGGAAATATCACCTCCACTCCGCTGATCCTCAACACTGGGGCCCCACAAGGGTGCGTGCTCAGCCCCCTCCTGTACTCCCTGTTCACCCATGACTGCGTGGCCAAGCACGCCTCCAACTCAATCATGAAGTTTGCAGAAGACAGTAGTAGGCTTGATTACCAACAACGACGAGACAGCCTATAGGGAGGAGGTGAGGGCACTCGGAGTGTGGTGTCAGGAAAACAACCTCTCACTCAACGTCAACAAAACAAAGGAGATGATCGGTGACTTCAGGAAACAGCAAAGGGAGCACCCCCCTATCCACATCGACGGGACCTCTTTCTATTCTGGTTAGAGCCAGTTTGCGCTATTCTGTGATGGCAGTAGTACACAGCGTTGTACGAGATGTCCAGTTTCTTGTCAATTTCTCACATTGAATAGCCTTCATTTTTCAGAACAAGAATAGACTGACGAATTTCAGAAGAAGTACTTTGTTTCTAGCTAGTTTGAGCCTGTAATCGAACCCACAAATGCTGATGCTCCAGATACTCGACTAGTCTAAAGAAGGCCAGTTTATTGCTTCTTTAATCAGAACAACAGTTTTCAGCTGTGCTAACATAATTGCAAAAGGGTTTTCTAATGATCAATTAGCCTTTTAAAATTATAAACTTGGATTAGCTAACACAACGTGCCATTGGAACACAGGAGTGATGGTTGCTGATAATGGGCCTCTGTACACCTATGTAGATATTCCATAAAAAATCAGCCGTTTCCAGCTACAATAGTCATTTATAACATTAACAATGTCTGAATGGTAGTTTATATACAGTTTTTTTCTATGCTATTCTACTGTATCCGTTCCACTCTGACATCGCTCGTCCATATGTATATAGTCTTAATTCATTCCTACTTAGATTTGTGTGTATTGGGTATATGTTGTGTAATTTGTTAGATATTACTGCACTGTCGGAGCTAGAAGCACAAGTATTTCGCTACACCTGCAATAACATCTGCTAATCACGTGTATGTGACCAATGAAATGTGATTTGATTTAATGGATAACCTCTCTGGAACCACCCTGTGAAGAGTTGAAACAGTTGTAGAGGTCAACATGCTTAGAGTATTTCCTATAGTGTAGTAGTTACAACTACTGGCCTCCATTCACAAGTTTTGTACACTAGATAGTCTCTGTTGTGTGTGTGTGTGATTGGGTCAGGATGGCAGCTAGCCATTTCTGCTGCTGGTCTAAGAAGAGAAGAGACTAAGCTGCAGGAGCACTCAGGTCAGTGGTTCTGCTGCTGGTCTGAAACAGAGCTGTAGGAGCACTCAGGTCAGTGATTCTGCTGCTGGTCTGAAACAGAGCTGTAGGAGCACTCAGGTCAGTGATTCTGCTGCTGGTCTGAAACAGAGCTGTAGGAGCATTCAGGTCAATGGCCCCGAGGTCAGTGATTCTGCTGCTGGTCTGAAACAGAGCTGTAGGAGCATTCAGGTCAGTGGCCCCGAGGTCAGTGGTTCTGTGAGTGGCAGTGGAATATTCCCTTTTGGTTTGTTTCAGGTTAGTAATGTTCAAGTGTTAACGTCACGTTGGAAGACTCTGATTCGTTGTGTTTGTCTTCTATGATTCAGGTGGCTCTGTTGGTTGGGACAGGGGTTCTTGTAAAAGCACTGGTATGGGTTGGTTTCCTATAGGTGCTGGTACTGTGTTTTGTTACAGCCTCCCTGTCAGAATACTCTTTATTGTGAGTAACTGAGTAAGAGAGATGGCTATAATGTGACTGGAACCTTACAGGAGTCTTGTTGTGTGGTTAGGGTGGAGAGATCTGTTTCTGTTGCACTGTAGCTGAGTAAGGCAGTCAGGTAAATCCAGCTCAATGGCAGAAGTGAAACTGTGTGTGTGTGTGTGTGTGTGTGTGTGTGTGTGTGTGTGTGTGTGTGTGTGTGTGTGTGTGTGTGTGTGTGTGTGTGTGTGTGTGTGTGTGTGTGTGTGTGTGTGTGTGTGTGGAGGCGTAGCTCTCAAAGGTAAAAAAAACTCGAGAGAGGACCAACAAAGCATTCAGAGCTACTCATTTTTACTGCAGCTGTTTGGAAGGTGGGAGAGGGAGGGAGAGAGGGAATGAGGGAGGGAGGGACATCATAATATAGAGGTGTGAAGAGAGGGATGACAGAGCAGCACTGGTTCATATCTCTGTGACAGGTGGTGATGAGGACGGGAGAGAGTGATGAGAATATGAAGGAAAAAGAGAAGATGGGAGAGAGGGATGAGATGGAGGTGCGTTTGCAGTCCAGCGGACACGGAGGAGGAGGAGGATGTGTCCACATTTCTCTGGAGGAAGTGAAGAGCTTCTACCGGTTCTCACAGAGCTGTCAGCGGCTGCATAGTGAGTGTGTGTGTGTGCATGTGTGTGTCATGCGTAGCTAGCTCTTACTCTCACTGCTTTGAGACAGTGGTGAAAGTGTGTTTGTGTGAGCCTCTGTGTGTTCATCGTGCACCTCTGTACTGTACTGTGTGTGTATTACCCAGGGTTGTATGTTTACAGTGTTAAAGGGTCTGTTCAGCCACCCACCAGAGTGTAATAACATACAGTACATAACCTTGTAATGCTTGGTGGAGTTTCTCATCATGCCACTAATAAGCACTGACTTCAACATCAGCCTATTGGTCAACTCTGAAGTAATGCATTCCTGGATGAGGCTGATCTGAATGTTTTATGTGCCAGGATGCAGGACCTATATGGTGTGTTTGAGACGTTCATCTCCTTTTCACTGTAGTCAGTTTTATTGCACAAGGCAAGCTGTGTCAGGAAATCCCTATTGTGTTCACTGGTAATTGTTACATGGTTATATCCTTATTTGCTCAGGGTGTTGCTGAATATGCGTAGGAAAGGATAATGGGAGTCAGTGCTAATCCAAACCCCAGCTGAGCTATACTATTAGAGTGCATATTTGCCTGAATATTTTGACATAAAACATTCACCCTGCCTTGGACTACAAAGTCTGTTAAACTGAAAAAAAGATAAGAGTTAATTTTAGCCTCATTGATGTGCACCTCAGGGACTTGGATTGCTGTGTCATGCTGTCAGGGACTTGGATTGCTGTGTCATGCTGTCAGGGACTTGGATTGCTGTGTCGTGCTGTCAGGGACTTGGATTGCTGTGTCGTGCTGTCAGGGAATGGCCGCTATTTAAAGGTTTAGTTCAGCCAGAAACCAAAAGTTTGTCAGATGTTCTTATATCTCTGAAGCCGTCTGAAGTTGAGCTTCAGAGATTGTTTTCCACACGCCGTCTACTGGGTAGAACTCGCTAAAGAGAGAATTCTGCAGGCGCCCGTCCTAAACAAACAGGAAAGATTGGCACCATGTTATTGGATGGCATTAGACAGTGCCAATATTTCCACTTAATTTCACAGTCTTTGTAAGCCACTCACATTTCTGCATTCATTTCCCATTGACATCAATCAGTGGTGGTCGGAGCCGTTTAAGATGAGGTCGATTCATTTTTTTATGAGCATGACCTTATTTCCATTACAGCATATTGGATGACTGTCATTCATATTCCATTCACCCAGTTCAATGTAACAGTGATGGGTTTAGGCTACTACATGATACTCTAATTTCCCTATACCCATCATGAGGTTGTTACAACCTAGCCTATGAATGAAAGTTTACAACATCGGTGCACAGGTAAAGATGATCATTTTTTGTAATCAAGGTGACAGACAGTGACACATTCATAACCGCCTTGCACACTCTTGCCTGCATCTAGCTGATCTAGGGGGTAATCATTAGTCCAACAGTTGCAAAGAGTTTCTATTGGACAAAATTCGGGTATGTTTATCCCCATTTCATTCCGTTTGCTTCCGTTTTGGGAAACGTTTTTCAACAGAATTGGCGGAATGAATACACCCCTAATCACACGCAAACACAGTTCACTTTCATAGCAGCCACATACAAACAGCATGATCACTTTGCTTGTTGTAATTCCTTCTCGCATCTACGTGCTGTCCTCTCTCACCCTTTCCCTTCGCTTGTGGACTTTAGTACAACACATCAGCTGTCTGTGACCAGGCAAAAAAATACTTTCCAAGCCAAAGCTTCATATCATAACCACTACGCACAGCCTTCATAGTTGTCACCATATTATCTAACGTGATAGTCAACATAGCTAATAGAACTAACACATTAGTAAACCCGCTACAATCATGCAGTACAGTGTACAGTCAGCAAGTACTTTCAGCTACACCAGCAGGTCCTGGTGGCAATAAATTAATTAAACCAAAGGCTTACCTTGACTTGGAAGAGTTCCAGTGTTGGATAGCCGTAACCAACTAGCTAACCTAGAAGCCCTCTCAGTTTGAACCGGGTGTTTGAATAGGCTAATCTAGCTAGCTAGCTAAGTAAGTGAAAGCTAGCTAGCTCTCTCTCTCTCCCTCTCTCTTGCTTCTCCTTCATTTTTGAAGAAATGTAATTGTCACGACTTCCGCCGAATTCAGTCCCTCTCCTTGTTCGGGCGGCGTTCGGGGGTCGACGTCACCGGTCTTCTAGCCATCGCTGATCCACCATTCATTTTCTATTTGTTTTGTCTTTGTTTTCTACACACCTGGTTTCATTCCCCAATTGCATGTTCATGTATTTAACCCTCTGTTTCCCCCATGTTTTTGTGCGTGATTGTTTCTATGTTCATTCGGTACGTTATGGCTGGTATTTCGACGGGTGCTGTTTTCACCCGTGCGTAATTGATTACCGTTTATTGTTGGTCAAGTGTATTGTGACCTTGTGCCTTTATTTTGAGTAAAGTACGTTGCTCACTCATTCTGCTCTCCTGCGCCTGACTTCATGCACCAGCTACACCCACCTTCTGACAGTAATTGTTCAAAACTGTTCAACTATTGTCTTTCTCTCTCTATGTCAACTACTCACCATATTTTATGCACTAGCTGTAGCTTATGCTTTCAGTACTATATTAATTCTCTGATCCTTTGATTGGGAGGACAAAATGTCAGTTCATGCTGCAAGAGCTCTGACAGGTTGGAAGATGTCCTCCGGAAATCGTCATAATTACTGTGTAAGTCAATGGAATGGGGTGAGAACCATGAGCCTCCTAGGTTATGTATTGAAGTCAATGTATCCAGAGGAGGACGGAAGCTAGCTGTCCTCCAGCTACACCATGGTGCTACCCTACAGAGTGCTGTTGAGGCTACTGTAGACCTTCATTGCAAAGCGGTGTGTTTTAATCAATTATTTGGTGACACATATTTGGATACATTTAGTATAGTTTTATTAAAAAATTATAGGTTTTTTAATGTTTCACTTTTTTTTAAATGAAATTCACTGAGGGTCTTCCCCTTTCTCTGAGGAGCCTCCACTGACATCCATGCATGGTTTACTTAAAAGTCAGAGTTTCAAGTGTGGATCTAATGGTAGGATTCAGCCCTAACAACACACTATGGGCCAGTTTCCCAGACAGATTAAAGCTAGGCCTGGATTAGAAATCATTCTCAATGGAATCTTCAGGACTAGTATTTATCTGTGTCCAGAAAACTGTCCCGATACATTTTCCGCCACTTTTGTTCTGTTACACCTCAATCACATGACCATGATTCCTAGTAATTTATATTTCAGTTTCCTTTTCATCCCATAGAACACCCTCTCTATCTGTCAGTGTAGATTTCGGTTTCCTCGGCCCAGCGGTGACCTTTCCCTGACCTCTGAACCTCACTGTGACCCCTCTGTAGCGCTCTGCAGTGTCAGCATCTCTAGATACTGAACAGCCCAGGCCCAGTCACTGACACATAGTCTACCCCCTTCCTGTCCTATCCTTTATCCAACTCGTGTTACTCGAGTCCAGTGTAGACTGTTGCGTGCGTCCTTTGGTATTGTGCTTGTGAAAGAGGCGATATGTTTTTGACTCGGCTACGGTATCCGATAAAGATGATGAGGCTTTCTCTGTCAGACTCGGGTAAGATTTCAGTGTTTGTCTTGCTAAGAAGTGGCATGGATAATGGTGTTTTTTTTTGCCCGTGCCTGATAGGATGCTATCGATGTTTCTTTATGATTGAGCAGGGCGTGTGCAATAGGTGTTACATTAGGTTGACTGAATTGTCTGTGAAATGTTCAGATTAATCATTGTCCACCATGAAGGCTTGTCTGATTGTTTTGGCTGTGCTCTCTCTACCTCTATCCTGTTCTCTTGTTTGTTGTTCCCTCCCTTGTTTTTCCCTTCCATCTTGTCTGCCATCTGTTCTTCCATCCCTCCTTTCCCAAGTTGTCTGTCTTTCAATGTAGTCGTATACTAATCCCCACAGCTGGTAATCCCAGGTGTGTCAGGCTATTGATAGTGTTTTATACATGATGAATGTTGGAAGTATGATTATTTAATCATTATCCCAAATATGTGTCACGACGCCCAGGTTCCGAGTAAGATATCTTGATAAGGACACAAGCCTGCCTGCCCTGGTAGCACCACCCAGGTTGCTGGTGAGGCGGACGTGACTGGGAGTGGCCAGGAACAAGCAAATTGGCCTTAATGACCGTCTGGAATTCTGAACAGATGCACATAGAGTGACGGAGAAGGATATGGGGATATAGAGAGGTTGAGAAACAGAGAGACGGAGACGGGGAGTGACCAGCCAGTCCCTTTGGTAAACAAATACACATACAGTGTCAGAGAAAGGAAATATGAAAGATTGGTTGTTGTTCTCTTGTACTATAAATTATCTCAAAAGCAACATTTCGTTTTTAGGTGTTTTCCTGTCCGATGGTTTGACAGCTAAACTAGAGACAAGTCTAATCCTTTATTGACTCAGTGGATGGTCAATTGTCTTATGAGTCCTACATGTCCCGGTGTTCCCGCTCTAGAAATTCCCCTGAGATCATGTCAGCTCTCAGGTGGCTGTTATCTTACACCTACACAGATCCCACAGGCCTTAAGTCACACCTCAATGTTTCTTTTCCTGGTAAGTTTATGGGGGGAGGGAAGAAATGTTTTTTGAATAAAGAGACGGGGAAAGCCCGGCATAAACAGTTAATCAAAGCAGTTAGTCTGGGTCCAGTCTCCACCATGCCCCGCAGACCCACTGTTTCATCACAGGCCACTAAAAGGACCAGTACATGTTTATCAACCACAACAATTACTTCTGAACAGGCCTGCCAACGGTCAGCACTAATCTCATGTTATCAGTCACGTTATAAATTAAAAGTTGATATCAACCGCCTGGATCACGTGTCAAACTCATTCCACGGAGGGCTGAGTGACTGCAGGTTTTCACTCCTCCCTTGTACTTGATTGATGGAATAAGTAGTAAGGAACTCCCCTCACCTGGTTGTCTAGGTCTTTTGTCTAGGTCTTAATTGAAAGGGGAAAAACAAAAACCTGCAGACACCTGGCCCTCGGTGGAATGAGTTTGACACCTGTGGCCTAAGTACTAAGCTCAGTTGTCCACAAGTTCCACCCAGAATAAAGCTAGTATGTTTGACCCTTGGATTACTTAAGACAGGTCAATTTCTCTCACCCACAGGACCAGCTTCTGTCTCACACATAATGGACACACAAACACACACTTCACAGTTGTCTCAGAGACCGTGGGAACCCCACCCATAACACTAACATCAAGTCATGTTAATAGTACCTGGCTCCAGCTGCTATTAGTCATGTATTTAGTTCCATCAGTCAACAACAAGACAATCAATCCTCTATTATTCAAATGTACAAAAACTATTCGGAAGGAAACTGCATCACACAGATACAAGTGTTGCACGTAATGCAAACAAATCGAGAGCATCGTACCAATAGATTGGTCTACATTGTAAACATTGACAGAAGCATCTAGTCCAGGGGTGTCAATGTTTACAATTTACAACATAGCAGGCCAGGCATGGGTCACAACTAAGTTGCCTAAAAATCTGTTTCTTGGAAATGAAATGCTGACCGGTCTGTTGTGCACCATGCCCTGTGAATAGACGCCTCATGTGTCCCAAAGCAATCCAGCAGCCACAGGAAACTGTCCGTTTATAAACTACCACTTCCTTTCCTAGAGTCAGCGTTCAGTGTCACACAGGTCACACACTGTCCCTGTCTACTTCCCATCTTCTGCCCTGGATTTCATATCAGTTATCAGGTCAGTATAGATATATGAGATGAGACGCACCCCTACAATGGGACCATGTGACAGGAAGGCTGTCAGCCATCCCATAATACAGTAGAACAGCTGACAAGCTGAATCTCCAAATGCTTCCTGCTTCCTGGGACTGTCTTCTCATAATGGGGACAAATACAGTAACGGCAGTCTATTTCCATCACTACGCCGGCAGAGAGACGATGTAAAAGGATTTGGATCAGACACACTTGGTGTGCTTCCCAAGTGGCACCCTATTCCCTTTATAGTGCACTACTTTTGACCCCCTGTATAGGGACTAGGGAGCTATTTGGGATGCAAGCGTGTTTACTCCTGAGTCTGTCCCTGTTGACTGACGTCAGATGTGCTTGACTAATTACTGTAGGGCCTGGGTTCATGTCTTTCAAAAGTAATTGAAGTGATGCATATTTATGCGTAGCAATTACTCATAACATTACCTATGTTATTGGTATGTTCATTATGACGTTATTATAATGTTGTGTAACAGGAGGTAGATAAGTATTGGGGAAGGGACGGGGAAACGATTGAAAGGGAGGGATGGAGTGGCCCTGGGGCAGAGAGACAGACGGTAACAGGTCAAATGATCCTTTTATATTATACCATGAAACCACAGTCTTGTCTGCTGTAGTCTGGGAGCCAGAACCAGCCTGACGAGAGAGGTTGCTGGTAATACTCTGTCTCTAGATGTATTGGACTGTGGGAGTCTATAGGACACAGACTGGAGAGAGAGATGGGATGAAACCAATTCATTTTACCGTTCTAACCCCATCGTCCCTCATCTCTAATCTCTCAGTCATTTCAGTTTTTACGTTAAATGAAAAACCTAATGCCACCCTGTCTGAATACTGCCGGGGATTATACAACATCCTGTATGTAGAGGGGTCTCCTAATCTGTTCTGTATTCTATGTGGAAACTTGTAGCACTGTCAGATACATGACTTCATCACTAGGTGGCCGTCTCATAAAGGACCACAATGACAATATAAATAGAACAGCAGAGGAAGTACATGACTCTGTGCTCTCCACCATGGCCAGACAGATGGTTGTCTCCTATGTCTGGATGGATGTCTGGATGTCTGGATGGCTGTAGCGTGGGGGGGGGGGGGGGGGCTGATTGTAGAGGTCGACCGATTATGATTTTTTAACGCCGATACCTATTATTGGAGGACCAAACAAAGCCGATAACAATTAATTGGCCTATTTATTTTGTATTTATTTATTTGTAATAATGACAATTACAACAATACTGAATGAACACTTTTATTTTAACTTAATATAATGCATCAATAAAATCAATTTAGCCTCAAAAAGATAATGAAACATGTTCAATTTGGTTTAAATAATGTAAAAACAAAGTGTTGGAGAAGAAAGTAAAAGTGCAATATGTGCCATGTAAAAAAGCTAACGTTTAAGTTCCTTGCTCAGAACATGAGAACATATGAAAGCTGGTGGTTCCTTTTAACATGAGTCTTCAATATTCCCAGGAAATACGTTTTAGGTTGTAGTTATTATAGGAATTATAGGACTATTTATCTCTATACCATTTGTATTTCATATACCTTTGACTATTGGATGTTCTTATAGGCACTTTAGTATTGCCAGTGTAACAGTATAACTTCCATCCCTCTCCTCGCCCCTACCTGGGCTCGAACTAGAAACACATTGAAAACAGCCACCCTCGAAGCATCGTTATCCATTGCTCCACAAATGCCACGGCCCTTGCAGAGCAAGGGGAACAACTACTTCAAGGTCTCAGAGCGAGTGCCGTCACCGATTGAAACGCTATTAGCGCGCACCCTGCAAACCAGCTAGCCATTTCACATCGGTTACACCAGCCTACTCTCGGGAGTTGATAGGCTTGAAGTCATAAACAGCTCAATGCTTGAAGCACAACGAAGAGCTGCTTGCAAACGCACGAAAGTGCTGTTTGAACGAATGCTTACGAGCCTGCTGCTGCCTACCACTGCTCAGTCAGACTGCTCTATCAAATATCAAATCATAAACTTAATTATAACATAATAACACACAGAAATACGAGCCTTAGGTCATTAATATAGTCAAATCCTGGAAACTATTATTTCGAAAAAACAAAACAAAATATTGCTGTTACATTGTACAACCTTCAATGTTATGTCATAATTATGTACAATTCTGGCAAATTAATTACGGTCTTTGTTAGGAAGAAATGGTCTTCACACAGTTCGCAACGAGCCAGGCAGCCCAAACTGCTGCATATACCCTGACTCTGCTTGCACAGAACGCAAGAGAAGTGACACAATTTCCCTAGTTAAAGTCATTTTAGCAGGCAATATTAACAAAATTTGCAGGTTTAAAAATATATACTTGTGTATTGATCTTAAGAAAGGCATTGATGTTTATGGTTAGGTGAACATAGGTGCAACGACAGTGCTTTTTTCGTGAATGCGCTTGTTAAATCATCACCCATTTGGAGAAGTAGGCTGTGATTCAATCAGAAATTAACAGGCACCGCATCGATTATACTCAACGCAGGACACGCTAGATAAACTAGTAATATCATCAACCATGTGTAGTTAACTAGTGATTATGTTAAGGTTGATTGTTTTTTATAAGATAAGTTTAATGCTAGCTAGCAACTTACCTTGGCTTCTTGCTGCCCTCGCGTAACAGGTAGTCAGCCTGCCATGCAGGCTCCTCGTGGAGTGCAATGTAAGGCAGGAGGTTAGAGCGTTGGACTTGTAACCGGAAGGTGGAAAGATCGAATCCCCGAGCTGACAAGGTAAAAATCTGTCGTTCTGCCCCTGAACAAGGCAGTTAACCCACCGTTCCTAGGCCGTCATTGTAAATAAGAATTTGTTCTTAACTGACTTGCCTAGTTAAATAAAGGTTAAAAAAAAAATAATAATAAAAATCGGCCACAATCGGTGTCCAAAAATGCAGATTACCGATTGTTATGAAAACTTGAAATCGGCCCTGATTAATCGGTCGACCTCTAGTTGATTGCCATGTGCGATAGGATCTGTGTAGTGAGTTGAGGGGATTTCCCACACAGTGCTCGTCTGTGTGTAACCGTCTCAGCTAGAGTCTCGTATTACTTCCTGAGGAGATTAGCCCACTGCTTCACTATCTCACTAGCTGTGATCCATGCACCAAGTCCCTCTGGACTTTTATGTCAAGGAGAGGCTCAGTAGATAGGACCACCGGCAATTAACACTGACTGTAAACATTCTGCATTTCACATTTTCTAACAGAGTTTGCCTCATTGACAGTAAAATAATCAAAACTCTGTAGATCTATGGCTAAGTACACACACAGACACGCACACCACACAGACACACACACCACACAGACACACAAGGGGAGTCAGGAGACAACAGGTCAATGTCAGGGGTCCAGATCACCTGGTGTCTGAGTGTCTAGAACAGAGCTGGTAAAAGGGAAGACTGGGAGAGAAGTCTACAAGCTCCTCGCTTCTTTCTCCCTCTCGCCTCTTTACACCCCCCTTGTCACCCCCTTCTCTCCCTCCCTCCAATGTGCCCTCTGTTTCATCAAGGTTTTGCTGTCCTCCTATTGGAACTGTAAAGATGTGTGTGTTTTTCCTCTGAATACAGAACCTATTGGTTTATTCAGTCCCAGCAGTAATGGCTCTCTTCTGTTTGCCTGCTCTCTGTGTGTGGCACACTGGGTCCCTTGCTCTCCTCCTGCAGTGTGTGTGTGTGTGTGTGTGTGTGTGTGTGTGTGTGTGTGTGTGTGTGTGTGTGTGTGTGTGTGTGTGTGTGTGTGTGTGTGTGTGTGTGTGTGTGTGTGTGTGTGTGTGTGTGTGTGTGTGTGTGTGTGCTAATATACACTGTGTACAAAACATTAAGAACACCTTCCTAATATTGAGTTGTGCCCCCTTTTACCTTCAGAACAGCCTCAATTCATTGGGGCATGGACTCTACAAGGTGCCAAAAGCGTTCCACAGGGATGCTGGCCCATGTTGACTCCAATGCTTCCCACAGTTGTCAAGTTGGCTGGATGTCCTTTGGGTGGTGAACCGTTCTTGATACACACGGGAAACAGTTGAGCGTGAAAAACCCAGCAGCATTTCAGTTCTTAACCCACTTAAACCGGTGTGCCTGTCACCTACTACCATACCCCGTTCAAAGGCACTTGAATCTTTTGTCTCACCCATCCACCCTCTGAATGGCACACCTACACAACCCATGTCTCGATTGTCTCCAGGCTTAAAAGTCCTTCTTTAACCTGTCTCCTCTCCTTCATCTACACTGATTTGAAGTGGATTTAACATGTGGCGTCAATAAGGGATCATAGCTTTCACCTGGTCAGTCTATGTCATGGAAAGAGCAGGTGTTCCGAATGTTTTGTACTCTGTGTCGGTACCATTGACTTGGGTTGGAATTGTGACACAAATGCAAAAAAGTTAGCATTTGAAACAGTGCCACTGTAAACAAAAGCAAAGCATGGGTTGCTGTCATACCTGGTCCATAGACTGCTTATACAGTAAAAAAAAAAAAAAATGTAGTTTGGGTGAACCATCCCTTTAACAATGGATGTGGGAATTCTTTAAATAGCAGGAACAGCACCATCTAGTGGTCAGAACCTGGTAATATCAGGATGTAGGATGGGGAAAAAAAACAAAATTCACTGAGAATACATTACATAGGATGAAGAAACAGAACTCCATACTACTTGTCAGACACAGAACTGACACTAAATACTCGTTGTTGATGTGGGATTGGTGTGGGGGGTCCGTGGATGGCTTTTGACACCTTTGGATTTCTAAACGACCCGTTTTAGGGTTTGGGATTAAGGTTAAATTAAGGGTTAGGGGTTAGGGCATTGTTTGGTCCCCACAAGGATAGTAAAACAAACGTGTGGTGTGTGTGTGACAGATCTAGGATCAGCTTAACACAAAACTGACCCTAGATCAGTGGGGGCAACATCCCTCTCCATATCTCTGGCTGCATGAAAGGCCAGTAAATGTCATAGGTGGCATTGAGCTGGAGGCGGTCCCATACAGGCAGCTGCTCTGTGACATCACTCAGGCCCTGGCTCCTGATTGGCTGAGGGGTATCAGACAGAGAGGGGTCCTCCAGAGGGCTGTGTGAGGGACGATGGCTTTGGTACCAACCACATTCTGTCTGTCACTTGTCTTTATCTCCCCTTGATCTGATCCCAGACCAGCTTACACACAGATTATAGATGTGTGAGGTGCACATGTATAGGCTTATCTGAGGGAATTACATCTGGCTGCTCTCTCTTTCCCCCTCCCTTCCTCCATCTCTCTCTCTCTCTCTCTCTCTCTCTTTCTCTCTCTCTCTCTCTCCATCTCTCTGTGTCTGTCTATTTCTCTCTCTGAGTTGTTTGTTTACGCTCTTTCAGTACCTGGGAGAGAGGGATCAGTGGGAGGTGTAATCTGAAACTGAGCCCAGTCTAGCTGAGTGTGTATATGGAGACAGAGGGGGAGGGATGGGGGGGGGTGAGTGTGTGTGTGTGCCGCCCAGCGACGGAACGTTCAGTGTACGGCTGAAGTCTCAGCACTCAGGCTGTGGAGGAATGGATGGCTGTCGCTCACACGACTGCTTATTCTGAGAGTGTGTGTGTGTGTTTGGGAGTGTGTGTGTTCTCCCGGGGGGAGAGGGGGGACAGGATGGCCCTCAACCGAGTGTCCCTGCTCTGCCATGACATCACCAGGATGTGGCTGCAACTCAACTTGATAACAGGTAAGGTGTGTGTTTGTGTGGCAGGGGGGCGGTGTTTGTGACTGACAGTGCACGTGACAGAATACGGTGCGTGTGCAGCTGTGTGTGTGACTGAACGGTATTGTCAGAGAGGTGAGGAAGTTCTACTTCAGTTTAATGCACTTTTTTTTTTACACTTTATTTTAGCTTTGTTGTCATTCAGTGTGGAACATCTAAATCTGTCCCTCCCTCTTGCAAAACTACTCTATTTGCATAAATGAAAATACTGTACCAGCAGTTGATTGGTATCTGGTTACTAACAATCTTCAACTCCCAATGACTGTGTTTGTTGCTCTGCGCCAAGCAATCAGGACTAGATTCTAGTAAATGTTCAACAAGAGAATTCAAATGAAAACACCCCCCCCCCCCCCCCCCCATATATTTTACAAAGTGTCTGTTTTAATTTGCATGCTGTGCACACCCAGGCCGTTGCACAGTGAGAGTCTCTTGTCTCTGTTTCTCCACTGCCAGATGGACAGGCTTTGGCATAAAGTGGGTTTAAACTCACCCGAACCCCTCAACACCCAACCTTTGCAGTTGGCACCTCAGGTGTCACCCTCACTGCCACGTCACACGGAAGAGTGTGACGTGACGGAAGAGTCACCCTCACTACGGAAGAGTCTTCGCTCTCTACCAATCTGCCAATCTGGATGGTTTGGTCATAACATGGGCAGCACCAGCAGGAATCTGTGCCACGTTGTCATGCCAACACGTTCACTTCATTGACTGTCCATTCATCTGATAAAACTGTAGCAGTTTGTTTTGTTGTTGTATTTTGCTTTGGTTTGAATTGATTCCAAAAGTATTTCAAATCCTTTCCGGGAGCTTAAGGAAGCGCTTTTTCTCAGTATATTCTGCCTGGCTCATGTCATGAGTTAACATGTTGTCTTAAACACGTGAGTTATAAAAACAAAGAGAGTCGCACACTCCATATATAAAACCTCCCAGTCATTTATTGGGTAAAAAACAACGTTTCGGCATCACTGTGCCTTCTTCAGAGCTTCTCCCACCCTCAAGAATGCACAGTGATGCCGAAATGTTGGTGGTTTTTTACCCAATAAATGACTGGGAGGTTAATACATACGGAGTGTGCGACTCTCTTTGTTTGTATAGCTTACAGTTTATTCACCGTTAGTCAGCACCTCTACATCATTTTCTCTGGGTGTGCACCAGCTCATGCTTTTTATTTAACACCTGAGTTGACATTGATCAAGACGGTGAACCCACTTCCATCTCCTGAACTATTAAATCCATAAGAGAGGTTTTACAGTACAAGTAAAAACACATCCCTGGAATCTCTTCTTTGGAATTTCTTCTTTGGAATTTATCTCTCCTTTGTCAAACCAAGGGAACGTTTGACTAGAGGTGTCCTAAAAGAGATGTTCTGTTTCCTTGGAATATCCTGTGTGTGTGTGTGTGTGTGTGTGTGTGTGTGTGTGTGTGTGTGTGTGGTAGCGTGAGACAGTGGAGAGGGTGATGAACAGTGGTGTGTTGTCTGTCTCTTACTTCCATTCAGTAACAGAGATATGCTTGTCAACACACAGAGACTGGTCCGCTGGCCAAGCGGAAGGACATTGTGCCACATTTCCTCCAGTCTCTCAGGGCTAGCCCACAGACACAGATTTACACTAATTACCAAAAGTGTGTGGGCACCTGCTTGTCAAACATCTCATTCCAACATCATGTGCATTAATATGGTGTTGGTCCCCCCCTTTGCTGCTATAACAGCCTCCACTCTTCTGAGAAGGCTTTTCACTAGATGTTGGAACATTGATGTGGGGATTGATTAGTGAGGTCGGGCAGTGATTAGTGAGGTCGGGCAGTGATGTTGGGCGATTAGGCCTGGCTGACAGTAGGTGTTCCAATTCATTCCAAAGGTATTCGATGGGGTTGAGGTCAGGGCTCTGTGCAGGCCAGTCAAGTTCTTCCACACCGATCTCAACAAACCATTTCTGTATGGACCTCGCTTTGTGCACGAGGGCATTGTCATGCTGAAACAGGAAAGGGCCTTTCCCAAACTGTTGCCACAAAGTTGGAACCACAGAATGGTCTAGAGTGTCATTGTAGGCTGTCACGTTAAGATTTCCCTTCACTAGAGCTAAGGGGCCTAGCCCGAGCCATAAACAGCCCCAGACCATTATTTCTCCTCCACCAAACTTTACAGTTGACACTATGCATTGGGTCAGGTAGCGTTCTCCTGGCATCTGCCAAACCCAGATTAGTCCGTCGGACTGCCAGTTGGGGAAGCGTGATTCATCACTTCAGAGAACGCGTTTCCACTGCTCCAGAGTCCAATGGCGGCGAGCTTTACACCACTCCAGCCAACGCTTGGCATTGCGCATTGGGATCTTAGGCATGTGTGCGGCTGCTCGGCCATGGAAATCCATTTCATAAAGCTCCAGACGAACCGTTCTTGTTCTGACGTTGCTTCCAGAGATAGTTTGGAACTCTGTAGTGAGTGTTGCAACCGTGGACAGATGATTATTACACACTTCAGCACTCGGCGGTCCCGTTCTGTGAACTTGTGTGGCCTACCACTTCACAATAACAGCACTTACAGTTGACCGGGGCAGCTCTAGCAGGGCAGAAATTTGACGAACTAACTTGTTGGAAAGGTGGCATCCTATGACGGTGCCAAGGTTGAAAGTCACTGAGTTCTTCAGTAAGGCCATATTACTGCCAATGTTTGTCTATGAAAATTGCATGACTGTGTGCCAAATTTTATACACCAGTCAGCAATGGGTGTGGCTGAAATAGCCGAATCCAGTCATTTGAAGTGGTGTCCACATACTGCTGTGTATATATAGTGTAGCTTACAGTGCAGCAGACTAGCCACCATGTTGGCACCTGACGCTCCATGACAAAAAAGCATTTGACAAAGACTGAACAGTAGCCACATATTGCAGCTCATCATGTAGAAATATTACAGATTTAATCTTATCCAGAGATTTATGGGCTGGGCAGAGGGCATCCACATACACAGTGAGCACGCATGGCAACAGGGCAACGGTGGCCGTTTGACCCAGTTGTTATTGTCGTGTGTGTTGTTATCCCCATGGTAGATGGGGACCTGGTAAACCCAGACTGTAATACCATAATAGAACTGGATTCCCCTCACATACACACACACACACACACATACACAATAGTACACACACACATACACAATGATACGCACACACACACACACACACACACACACAATAGTACACACACACAGCTGTGGAATGGCTGTTCATCCATTACTTGTCCTCTCACTCACTCACACAGCTGCCCTTCTTCTTGCCACACCACCACCAACAGTTGGCTCCATCACCAGCTCATACCCACACAGCATGGCACTCCACACAGCATGGCACTCCACACAGCATGGTGCTCCACACCACACACACACACACACACACACACACACACACACACACACACACACACACACACACACACACACACACACACACACACACACACACACACACACACACATATATATATACACACACACACATATATATACCACACACACACACACATATATATACACACACACACACACACACACACACACATACTTCCACATCCCCAATACAATCTGTTGCATTTCAGTCCACATACCAAGACTGCCCTGCCCACCCTGCCCATACACCACATACCACAACAACACATGAAGTTACTGCATGGACCAGCGAACAGAGGGGTTAGCCGTAGGGGTTAAATAATGTGGAGGGGAAGGGAGGGGTTAGGGTCTAGGGGTTAATGTCAGACTGGGTGATTATACTGTATTTCTCAAGGGGCGACAATCAAGGACTGTACCACCTGTGATCGTGACTTTGTCCTTCAGACCAGACGTGTAAAGGCAAGGAGGTCTTTCCAGGCTGCTAACATGTGTTTTACCGCCTGCTGCTTGTGGGAACATGATGAGCGAACAAAGAGATTCATGGGACAGGAGAGGGAGTAGCACTCTGTCTACTGCACAGAGGCATGGTAACTACCATGTTGGTGCATGTGTGAAACTGGTGGTGAACTTTTGTGTCAGTGGGGTCACACGATCATGTGAAAGGAATGTCATGACTGGAGTGAAGATGCATTGTAAACTACTCAACAAAAACTGTTGGTTGGATCTTTTGTTTTAGCTTTGATGGCATTCGATAAAACGCATAGAAGGAACATGAAGAGAGGCCTGTGTAGAATCTCCTTTACTGGAAAGAGCTGTGTGGTTGTCTTCCCAGTCCCCACAGCTCAACCAGAGCCAGGTCTCCACATTAACAATGTAGGCATTAGTAATAGAACCCTGGCCTCCTTTCAATGGAGTATCTCCCTCCTCCTTTTTCCCCTTTTCTCCCCCTCCTCCTTTTTCCCCTTTTCTCCCCCTCCTCCTTTTTCCCCTTTTCTCCCCCTCCTCCTTTTCCCCATTTTCTCCCCCTCCTCCTTTTCCCCCTTTTCTCCCCCTCCTCCTTTTTACCCTTACCTCCTTTTTTACCCTTTTCTCCCCCTCCTCATCTTCCCCTTTTCTCCCCCTCCTCCTTTTTCCCCTTTTCTCCCCCTCCTCCTTTTCCCCATTTTCTCCCCCTCCTCCTTTTCCCCCTTTTCTCCCCCTCCTCCTTTTTACCCTTACCTCCTTTTTTACCCTTTTCTCCCCCTCCTCATCTTCCCCTTTTCTCCCCCTCTTCTCTGTGAGCTGTCATCCATCCAGATCTGAGCTGTAATCTGTGAGGTTATACAATAGTTACCAGACAGGAAGGAATATGACAAGATATAAAACCTTACATGATAGAAATGTGTTGCATAGAGTATAAATGATTCTGTCTGTTTTCATGTCAGCTCTATCCACAACGTTGTAAACCTTGACCTTCACTGATTAAGCCCCTGACCTGATTGTGAATGAGTGGAGAGGTGGCGGGGGCAATTCTCTCCACTCATTCACAATCTCAAAACGTGGGGCCTGTGCTGGCCTTATTGGGAGGAAGTTGGGGGTGTTGTGTGGTTTTGTGCTGCTTAAGAGTTTCCTGGCTGGCACAGGCCTGTTTTGGTGGCTTTTCTCCGGGTCTCAGTTGGAGCGCTCACAGACCACAGTGACGAGACTGAACACGTCTCTACACATCATATGCAATGCACTCAGTGAGGAGGGTAGGGCCCTTAGTTCTCAATGGAACTGAATGGGTTAGAGAGCCGTTCCTTACCTCTAATACCAGGAAGAAAGAGGGGTAAACACAGAGAGAGAAGTACTGTAAGGTCTATTTTTAGAAGACATGTTTGTATAAACTTAAGTTAGATTTATTAGAGAATTAGAAATATATACTCACACACACCCTTCGCTCTGTGGCAGCTTCTCTCTAGGGTGTGTGTCTGAGTGTCTGAGTGTCTGAGTTTCTGGGTTTTGGCCAAAGTGTTATCCTAACCATGCTATTAAACTAACTAACTCTGTAAGACTGAGCTGTTACCTACCGCCCAGGGCTGTAAGACTGAGCTGTTACCTACCGCCCAGGGCTGTAAGACTGAGCTGTTACCTACCGCCCAGGGCTGTAAGACTGAGCTGTTACCTACCGCCCAGGGCTGTAAGACTGAGCTGTTACCTACCGCCCAGGGCTGTAAGACTGAGCTGTTACCTACCGCCCAGGGCTGTAAGACTGAGCTGTTACCTACCGCCCAGGGCTGTAAGACTGAGCTGTTACCTACCGCCCAGGGCTGTAAGAATGAGCTGTTACCTACCGCCCAGGGCTGTAAGACTGAGCTGTTACCTACCGCCCAGGGCTGTAAGACTGAGCTGTTACCTACCGCCCAGGGCTGTAAGACTGAGCTGTTACCTACCGCCCAGGGCTGCCTGTCCACCTGTCCTGATGCATTACACCAACATCAGACTGAATACTGACAGTGACTGCCAACATGCATGTCTATGGTTCTAGAATAGACTGCATTAGTGTTTCTGAACCTTGATCCCTATGGACCCACTCACTGTGTGGATGCTAGTCTTACCGGCTCCAGCTGGTTGGAGCTAGCTAAGCCTGACAGGTTGACGTCACCTTCCCTGAGACCTGAAGTCGGTCCCTCCTGAAACGTGACCACAGGGTTTTCTGGTTTATACTGATGGTGGTTGATTTGGGAGAGCATGGTATAAAACCCAAACAGGTACATAAGCATTAGTTAGAAACAATTGAGCATCACTGCAAATTGTTTTTATTAAAATGAGTTAAGAATAAAGAGTAATAAAGTATTTTTTTAAGCTCACCTTGGCAGTGGCGATTTTAGCATGTAAATCTTGGTAGGGCAAACTCCAAAAAATATATATATGCATGCCAGCAAAGCCACACTACACAACACTACACAATACATGAATTGCACTAGAACGGTGACAAACGGTGCCCACAAACTGTAAGGGCCTACCTAAAGCTGTCCCAACAGCAGAGCTTTATTTTCAGCACCATGGAGTGAATCCTTACCACTGCTACACCTGGCTATCAGGGGAGCCTTGTCTGGCATCAAAACAGTTCATTCAGCCTCATTTACTGCCCTTTAAAAACACATAGCTGATATGGCTGACTTGCTTAAACAAATGTGGTTTCTATTGACAATTGAGATGTACAAATGGGACGACGAGCGGATAAGAGGCAATTTCTATTAAGACATTAATGAGCGAGCTAGGACAGACATAGTCAATATAACTATTTGTTCAGCACTTTTGAAAGGTACAGCGACAGAATTCAGAACATGGGCCGTTCTTACAGTATTCTCCCTGTACACCAAGTCAGAACCGTAGGATAAATAAAGGAGGCATATAAGCAGACAATGAAAGCTCTTACAATATTCAATGATTACATTTCTCTAAAACAGGTTATAGGCTACATGTGCACCACCAAGTCAGAACAGTACGCTGAATTATGAGGGGGAAAGGAACAAATTATTAGAGTGAGGCACATGGGCTACTAACAGCTTACGACACAACATACACTTAGTATTACTTTCTTAGCTACAGTGTACATATCTCCCTGGCATATTACATCATTGATGCAGCAGCATACAAGACATTTTTGGACTCACCTTGTGCGGTGCTCAAATGAACAGGAAGGTGGTGCGGTGGTCCTTCGTGGGCGAATTTTGTCATCAAACTTTGTCATCAAAGTCTGGCACTCTGGATTTATGGTGCATTCAAGACAACTGGGAACTCAGAAAAACACAAGGTTGAATCATGACATCAGTGATCTTCAGGTAGGAGCTCAAGCAAGAAGCCCAAGTTCCTGACTTGGAATTCCGAATTGTATGACTGTATTTTCCCAGTCGGAGCTAGTTTTGTTCAGAGTTCCCAGTTGTCTTGAACTCACTGAAGTCTCCCATTTCCCAGTTCCGAGTTTCCAGTTGTTTTGAACGCGGCAGAAGTCATGTTGGATTGACAGCATGGTCAATGTATTCAACCATGGTGTTGAAGGTTTATCCTTTTAAGCTTGGAAAAGAGACCCTTAAACCCAGACTTGGACCACACGCCCACTCGTCTGAATAGCAGGCTAGTGATTGCTTTGCAACACATCAGTTAGCCACTGATTCCTTCCAAACCACTCATTGTTGAATTTGTGATTTCCAACTTGTTGTGTAATGTTCATGACCGATGAGCACCGATACGTTTTATCTATAATTTCTCTTCATAAGACAAGGATTGAAAAGGATTTGCCAGTAGATTGTCGACTTGATTAGTAATCTATGAACGTTTGAACATCTTGGCCATGTTCTGTTATAATCTCCACCCGGCACAGCCAGAAGAGGACTGGCCACCCCTCAGCCTAGTTCCTCTCTAGGTTTCTTCCTAGGTTTTGGCCTTTCTAGGGAGTTTTTCCTAGCCACCGTGCTTCTACATCTGCATTGCTTGCTGTTTGGGGTTTTAGGCTGGGTTTCTGTACAGCACTTTGTGACATCGGCTGATGTAAAAAGGGCTTTATAAATACATTTGATTGATTCATGATGATGACTGCTAGCTAAGATTTTGAAAGTATGATGTTGATATGATCAGTCCAATCAAAACTACGGTAGATATAAGGGGATTTGACGTAATTTTATCTGTGGCCATTGACCTTGAGCCTTCTTGGATGGACACTTCTAATGTAACTATGGCAGCACCCCAGGGGCTTGAATTTTCGAGCTCTACTTGTAGATTTTGTGGTGACGTAGTGTTCCCATGAGTGACAGAACACTGAGACAATCACAGCGCAACTAGAGAACATTACCAACCCCTACGCTCCGTATTTTCCGCTGGCTGCCCCACCACCACAGAAAGCACTGAGCTAGGATGAAACATGCATTTTGGAGCTGCCTTACTTAAGAAAACAAAAATGAGACCATGTTTGTATTCGGCTTTATTAACTCAATTATTTATTTTTTAACATTGTTTGCAAACTGATATGTGAAAGGTATAAATACCAAAATAACACGTAAAACATAATTTTTTTAGCTAAACAGGTGGGGCTCAAAACTGCAACCACCCCTTGAATGACGGGTCGCCACTGCACCTTGGCTATATCTAGACAGATGAAAAGCCTGGTTTAATGACCCACTGACAGAGTAAACACACAGCGCTTTGCTGGCAAGAGAGTTAGTTACTACGCAGCGGAGTGTTTCAACACCTGATGGGTGTTTTATAAGCTCTTTATCCTGGAGATACTACTGTTGTTGGAGTGAGTTGGTGTTCATGCAACCATCAATGTCTCAATATACCTTGGTGATCCTTTGATGCTCTTTCAGCCTATGTGGGTAGATGGTTGGTTTTGTGGTTCACTCTGCCCTGGTGTGAGAAACATCGGCGGCTTTTACTGGGACAATCAGTGGGATTCGTTTCCCAGGCAGGGCCTAGACACACTAAAAGATAGAGGGAGGGAGGAGGAGGGTAGTGGGAAAGTGTGCATGTTTAATCCCTTAGCTGGCATAAAATACCAGTGATGTCAGAATATGTTGGCTAATGTCTTCGGTGACTGTTACAGATCATACTAAAGCTGTAGAAACCCATTGAACTGTGTGTTTGTTTAGTACTCTGATTCCATCCCTCAGACCCCAATGATGCCACAGCACCATACACTACCCGCTGCAACCACCCTCACCTCTCACCAGTACACTCCCCTACTGCCAGCCAACACACAGCATGACACACACACACACACACACACACAGCATTGCCAATTCCCAGGACCACTACCATACCCCCCCCCCCAACAACCCCCCTCTTATCACTAGCCTTTCACCCTCTCTCTCTCTCTCTCTTTCTCTCACTCACTCACTCAGATAGGCACATACAGTATTTACAATAATAGACGACAGTTACAGTAACATACAGTATTTACAATAATAGATGACCTGTACAGTAACATACAGTATTTACAATAATAAATGACAGTTACATTAACATACAGTATTTACAACAATACTCTCTCTGCCTCCCCTCCTCCCCTCAGCCTCTCCCCTCTCTACTCCTCTCCTCAGCCTCACCTCCCGCTCTCTCTTCCTCACTGGGACTGAAAGTTGGAGAAAAGGGGGGATTTGGGGGGACTTCTCCTTGAGAAGTGGGTCAGTGGGGTCTCTGCTCCTCTCTCTGTCATGTCATTCCAGGTGCTCTGTGTGACTAATACTATGCTCTATTATTGTAAATACTGTATGTTACTGTAACTGTCATCTATTGTTGTAAATACTGTATGTTACTGTAATTGTCATATATTGTTGTAAATACTGTATGTTACTGTTATGAGAATGTTCAATCCCAATGATAACTAAACAATCATTTAAGCTTTGACAAATCCGCGAGGTTTGTAAGACCCTGGGTTTAATAATAATTAGGCAAAGACTCAGATTCTGCAAAACGGGTTCGTTGTTCTTTATTCAGAGAACGTTCTAAAGTCAAAAATGCAAAGACATTAATTTTCTAACTCCCACACACACACACACACACAAACAGTAGGTGGGCTGTATCTTTTTCTACGGTTCACATTCCTCGTTTATCACGATTCTACCAAGCTGGCAGTTCCATGCCGTTCCCTTCCTCCCTAGATTAAAGGGGCCTTGACAGGGCCTCTTTCCTGTCGTAGGTTTTTCAGAGTTCCAACCAGGTCAGGTCATGTATAGTTCAATTGTCCTCTGTGTTTTCTCAGTCACACATTTATCACCCTTAACTTGTCTCAACCAAACCTTTATTGGATTTTAGTCTAATTATTCTAATACATTTTACATAGTCTAATAATTACGTTTCAGGGTGGAATTCTTTAGTCATTACTTTAAACATATAAATTCCCTTATCAGTTACTGTATCTGTCATCTATTGTTGTAAATACTGTATGTTACTGTAACTGTCATCTACTGTAAATACTGTGTTACTGTATCTGTCATCTATTGTTGTAAATACTGTTTGTTACTGTAAATGTCATCTATTGTTGTAAATACTGTATGTTACTGTAACTGTAGTTGATGTGTTTTTTTGTCTCTTATCTTCCAGATGACATCATGCAGCAGGAGAGTGATCGTCTGTTTGCTGCAGACATCGATCCTGACCTCAGGAAACGGTTTGCTTTCCTCTCAGGTCAGTCTTTTTCTTTTCCCTCCATCGCTCCCTCCTTCATAGTTACCTCTCACAGTGGTTCAATCCCAAACATCCGAGTGAGCCAATCCCAACGCTATGCCAAGGCCCTTGAAGATCTCCCTTCACAGATGGAAAAAGCTTAAGCAATATGGCAGAAGCTTATAACAGTGAACCATCCCCAAAGCTGACAGCATCTGATGGAGCAACAATCATATCACGCTGTATGAGTGAAGTAGCTGAGTGAAGTAGCTGAGTGAAGTAGCTGGCCTAAACATCAAAACATAATCCGTCAGCATTTTCCTATTTATAAAAGTACAGGAATAGCACTCTGGCTGCCAGATAGAGTACAGCAGTGTTTTTCAACCTGATTTCTGTTGTATGACTTAACTAAACTAAGACTTTTGTAACGACCTGACCTTTGGGGGAAAACTGAGGGAAACTGTTCTACACCAGACCCATATTTCCAAGAGTTGGGCCAACTCAGTTTGTTCCGTTACTACAGCGATGCCAACCCAGATAGGGCCCCACGTCGGGTTACCACGGATAATAACGGCACGGAGACGGCCCGTGAATAATTAATCGACACGGCGATCCACTTGGCAACCTGGCCCTGCAACGGTTGGAAGAGCCAAGTGTGTGTGGCACTATGTGCTGCTGTGTTTGGCTGCTGAGTGTGTGACTGAATTTAACACTCCACCCGTTGAGAGCGAGAGAGAGTGTGTGTGTGTGTCTCTCTAACTGAATTGCACGAGCTTCAGTTCCTAACTGTCTATGTTTTATGGTTGCTGTTACATGTCTTGCCCGGAACCTGTTCTTAGGTTGTGTACAGTCTGTGTAGAGTCTATTTGTCTTCACATCTCTCTGTCAGTGTGTTTAATAACTCTGTGGTTGCCAGGGGTGATGTATGTGTGTGTGTTCATGACAGCTGCCCACCCTCTGATGAGGAGTCATATGAGCACACAGCTAAGTCTGATGAAGATGACCCTTGGTCTATTTCTAATTCATACTTCTACGCTACAGCCTAGGTACGCCACTAGATTGACTCCAAGCCCAGAGGGTGAGAGTGTGACGCAACAATACTGTTTTAGCTGTGTCATTAAAGACTCCTGCTGTGTTACTGTTCCTTCCCTGTTCTCTCTGTATGTCCTCTACCCTGGAGGTTGTATGTGTCTCCAGGCCTTGTTTTGTGTTGTAATCATTAACCTCTGGTCCTTCTCTAGTTGCCTACTCAGGCAGGTGTCTGCCTAACACACATACACACATGGTACCAGATGGATCAGGGCACAGTGCTATGGTTCTGCTCTAGTGGCACGGCTGGTGCAGAGATTCACACAGACCGTCTGTCTCTTTGTCTCTACTCACACCTGTTCATTTCTCATTCCCTGTACCCTCCTCTAGCACTAAATCAAATCAAATTTGATTTGTCACAGGCGCCGAATACAACGGGTGTAGGCTTTACCGTGAAACGCTTACTCGCGAGTCCTTTGCCGACAACGCAGAGTTAAAAAGGAAGAATAAAAATAGAAGAGACTTATTGCAGCCTGCAGAGCCGCAGTAACACCAGGCTTTGTGGGAGAAGATGGATCCTATATCTCATCCTTTAATCTTCCCCTCCCCCACTCAGACCGTCACTCAGACCGTCACATGATTCCTCTGGGTCAATGGTTCTCAAAATCTCTCCTCGGGGAACCCCCAGACGTTTCACAAAGGGCTTGATGATTAGCTGACAAGTTGAATCCGGTGTGCTAGCTGTGGAATAGTTAAAATACATGGAACAGCTGGGGGTCCCCAAGGAGAGGCTTGAACCGCTACTCTGTGTGTTCATTCCACTGGGGTGGGTTAGCTATTTCTATCAGAAGAATAATGGACATTATGATGTAGATGAACGTTTTAAAACACATTAAATAAAAGGATTCCAAAGCTTGTCACTGTCTATTCTGTGGGGTCTGAAAGGGGGATATGGGGGGCTGTACGTGCTGTCTAATTGAGGGCAAAATGATGGCCTTGTTGAACAAATTTAATCAATTAATCAATCAAACGTCCCCATTTCTTTCCCAGGGGGCCGAGCTGAGAACGGCAGTCCCATCATCGTGTTCCCAGAATTCCCTGCGTTTGGCGAGCTCGAGGAGGAAGAGTTCCACAACGTGCTGACCTACCTGACCAGTGTGCCCAGGTGACACACACACACACACACAATGCATTGCACACTCTGATGCTTGAACTTGTCATTACTTTGTATAGTTGAGGAAGTGGTGTGGTAACAATGCCTACCAGCAGATGTCAGTGTAGAACTATTTTCACAGTTCCTTTGTTTGAACAGAACAATGAATCTCCCTACAACAAAGTGAACTTGTCTTATGCAGGACTGTATCTTAACCATTATAGTTGGCATCTATATTACACCTCAACGTTGCTGCAACTGGTACATGTGGTGTATGTCCTGGTACATGTGGTGTATGTCCTGGTACATGTGGTGTATGTCCTGGTACATGTGGTGTATGTCCTGGTACATGAGGTGTATGTCCTGGTACACGTGGTGTATGTCCTGGTACACGAGGTGTATGTCCTGGTACACGAGGTGTAAGTCCTGGTACATGTGGTGTATGTCCTGGTACATGTGGTGTATGTCCTGGTACATGAGGTGTATGTCCTGGTACACGAGGTGTATGTCCTGGTACACGAGGTGTATGTCCTGGTACACGAGGTGTATGTCCTGGTACACGAGGTGTAAGTCCTGGTACATGTGGTGTATGTCCTGGTACATGTGGTGTATGTCCTGTTTGTTTCTATACAGGAACTACCTTATTGGCCAGATATCCCACGATATTCTCTATCTCAATAGGAATTCCTGATATTAACAAATGTTGAATAACTAAAAAAAAGTCATAAAATGGATCATATCCTCCCCTCCCCATTAGCTAATGGTGAAACCTTTAACCCCTGACCCCTGTGGGAGTTGGCCGGAGGGGGGGGGGGGGGGGGGGCCTTGGAGAGACGGAGCATGACTGGTGTGGAGGACAGGAGGTGGAGGTGTTAATGAAAGAGACTCCTTGTGTATCTAATGGGGTCTGTTAGTTAAAAGACTCCAGGGCTCAGCTGCTATATGGAAGCAGTTTGTCATACAAAGGAGTTCTGTAAAGATGTAATTTCAGACTAATTTGAATTGACAAAACAAGAAAGAACACATATATTTCTAAGTAATATAGTATCATATACTATCCATGCGTTACAGCCGGAGGGAACCCATCTGTGTCAAATGCAACCCAAAAAGGCCTGTGGTGTTGATGGTATCCTCAATGAAATGATCAAATATACAGACAACAAATTCCAATTAGCTATACTAAAACTCATTTAACATAATCCTCAGCTCTGGCATCTTCCCCAATATTTGGAATCAAGGACTGATCACCCCAATCCACAAAAGTGGAGACAAATTTGACCCCAATAACTACCGTGGGATATGCGTCAACAGCAACCTTGGGAAAATCCTCTGCATTATCATTAACAGCAGACTCGTACATTTCCTCAGTGAAAACAATGTACTGAGAAAATGTCAAATTGGCTTTTTACCAAATTATCGTATGACAGAACACGTATTCACCCTGCACACCCTAATTGACAAACAAGCAAACAAACCAAAACAAAGGCAACGTCTTCTCATGCTTTGTTGATTTCAAAAAAGCCTTAGACTCAATTTGGCATGAGGGTCTGCTATACAAATTGATGGGAAGCGGTGTTGGGGGAAAAACAGACAACATTATAAAATCCATGTACACAAACAACATGTGTGCGGTTAAATAGGCAAAAAACACACACATTTCTTCCCACAGGGCCGTGGGGTGAGACAGAGATGCAGCTTAATCCCCACCCACCCCCAAAGTCTGCAGCACCCGGCCTCACCCTACTAGAATCTGAAGTCAAATGTCTACTGTTTGCTGATCTGGTGCTTCTGTCACCAACCATGGAGGGCCTACAGCAGCACCTAGATCTTCTGCACAGATTCTGTCAGACCTGGAACCTGAAAATAAATCTCAGTAAGACCAAAATAATGGTGTTCCAAAAAAGGTCCAGTTGCCAGGACCAAAATCCAGAAAAGAGCCGTTAAATTCAACAACCACCTAAAAGGAAGCGATTCCCAAACCTTCCATAACAAAGCCATCACCTACAGAGAGATGAACCTGGAGAAGAGTCCCCTAAGCAAGCTGGTCCTGGGGCTCTGTTCACAAACACAAACACACCCCACAGATACCCAGGACAGCAACACAATTAGACTCAAGCAAATCATGAGAAAACAAAAAGATAATTACTTGACACATTGGAAAGAATTTTTAAAAAACTGAACAAACTAGAATGCTATTTGGCCCTAAACAGAGAGTACACAGTGGCAGAATACCTGACCACTGTGACTGACCCAAACTTAAGGAAAGCTTTGACTATGTACAGACTCAGTGAGCATAGCCTTGCTATTGAGAAAGGTCGCTGTAGGCAGACCTGGCTCTCAAGAGAAGACAGGCTATGTGCACACTGCCCACAAAATGAGGTGGAAACTGAGCTGCACTTCCTAACCTCCTGCCCAATGTATGACCATATTAGAGAGACATATTTCCCTCAGATTACACAGATCCACAAAGAATTCGAAAACAAACCCGATTTTGATAAACTCCCATATCTACTGGGTGAAATACCACAGTGTGCCATCACAGCAGTAAGATTTGTGACCTGTTGCCACAAGAAAAGGTCAACCAGTGAAGAACAAACACCATTGTAAATTACAACCCATATTTATGTTTATTTATGTTCTCTTTTTTACTTTAACTATTTGCACATCGTTACAACACTGTATATATACATAATATGACATTTGTAATGTCTTTATTCTTTTGGAACATCTGTGAGTGTAATGTTTACTGTTCATTTTTATTGTGTATTTCAATTTTGTATATTATCTACCTCACTTGCTTTGGCAATGTTAACATATGTTTCCCATGCCAATAAAGCCCCTTGAATTGAGAGAGGAGGGGTGCTTTCCTTCTCTATTGTGCTCTCTAGCTTGCTTTCATTTATTCCCTCGCTTTCCTTCTCTTTCTCTGTGCCTCTCCCTTTCTCTCTTACTTACTTACTCACTCTTTCTTTCTTTCTTTCTCTCTCTCTAGCGCGCTCGCCAGACCGAAAGCGTGAGTGACTATAAGGGGGTAGAAAAAGGGAGCTGGAAGAGGAGATATGAAAGAGGGGGAATTGTGGGGGTATAGACGGGGTGTCCTGGGTGTCCTGGGTGTTTAATTACTATGAGTTTATCTCTGAATCAGAGTGTTGTATTTAACACTGTGTCCTATAGAGAAACATCCATCATGCTGCCAGTTCAGCCCTATGGACGGTCCTGATTAGTACCACTGGATAAAATCATATCACTGTCCGTTTTATCTCACAAGATGCATGCTCTCTCCCTTTCTCCTCTCCTTTTTCTCTGTCCTCTCCCTCTCTCTTTGTTCATCTCTCTACCTTTATTTCTATAAATCTCTCTCTATCTCTATGGCTTCCTCCTTGTCCTTTACCTCTGTGCTCTCCTCACTGCCAACACACATGCTGCTGAGCAGAGAGGGAGAGAGAGAGAGGAAAGGAGGGGGAGAGAGAGGGATAGAGCCAATGAGACGAGGGGGAGGGGAGGGGAAGCTCTATAGCTAAAGCGAGAAGAAAGGTGTGTGTGTGTGTGTGTGCACCACTGTCATGGCGGCAATTGAATTAATGACAATTTTGCGGTTCCCTCACCTACCAGCTAAAGGGGGGTGGATCCCATCTCATTCTCCATCAGATGTCCCGCCCCCCTCTGCTCATGAGCCATTCAAACACACTCCCGCCACCGCTGTCCATCACCCGTATGCTGCTCTGTGATAGGCTATGGGGGAGATGCAGGGCTGAGTTGATTGGCTGGTGTAGAGAAGCGGGTAGGCAGAGGAGAGTTGTTCTCGGGGGGGCTTGGCGGTTGGCTCCCGTTCTATCAGAGCTGTAAACAGAACGCTGGTGCTTAACAAACGGGATCTGCAGAGAGGGAAAACCAGAATACCGGAATAACAGAGAAAAGGAATGGGAGAAGGAGATGACATCCTATTGAGGAGGTTTTGGGAATAACATTTGGGAATAACAGATGTATCCTGTCGTGTGACATCAATGGGATTAACCTGAGGAAGAGGCTACATTTTGGTAGATGCACCACCTCACCACCTTACTAGATGCACCACCTCAGCAGCATTGACTCTTTCACATTTCTGTGTGTGTGGTTGTCTCTCTTGTTAAGAGCATCTGCTAATTGACTGAGAGGGATTCACACACAGGGATTGAGCGGGCCGTTCTAATGCCACAGCCTGTGGGTAGCCTGTGATCTTGGAGCAGTCAAGGGTCCTGTCATTAGGAGAATACACACATACACACACCCATGTAACCGTGGTAACATACACACACATCCATGTTGTTGTGGTGACCGTGTCTCGCTCTCCTGCAGTGTGACAGCGTCTGGAGTGGGCTTCATCCTGGTCATCGACCGCCGCCAAGACAGATGGACCGCCGTCAAGGGGACCCTGCTACGCATTGCAGTGAGTAACCCAGTGTGTGTGTGTGTGTGTGTGTGTGTGTGTGTGTGTGTGTGTGTGTGTGTGTGTGTGTGTGTGTGTGTGTGTGTGTGTTTGTACGCCTCATTAACACTGTATGCTGAGGGTGTGTGTGTAATCTGTTGTGTAATCTATTAGAACATGCACGTTAACAGGTGTTAGAGATGTGCTGAGCGACAGGAAACCTTTGTATATCAGAGTAGTGGCACAGTGCAGACTTCGCCGTGAGGTGTCTTGCTGTCTGGTGAAACTAACTAATAGCCTAGTTCTGCAGGAGGGAACTGTATAATTGCACCAAGATGTTGTCTGTATCATGTAGGGTCTCACAGGAGGCATGTATAGGTCTAAAAAGGGCCTTATATGGCCACTTTCATCTTGATTTTCTCATATTGTTTGTGATACAAATGTAAAAAGCTTGTTGAACATCCTTCCTCCCAATGAAGTTTCTATGTTAGAATTGCCAGAACAATCTGAGAAAATATTTCGTAATAATCCGTCTTTCTCTCTTTCCTCTCTCTCTCCCTCCCTCTCTCACTCACTGCATGTGGTACAGGCTGTGACAGCTCAACAGCCGTAGCTGGAGGGGATAGGGTGATTGAGTAGGGAGGGGATAGGGTGATTGAGTAGGGAGGGGATAGAGTGATTGAGGGGATAGAGTGATTGAGGGGATAGGGTGATTGAGGGGATAGGGTGATTGAGTAGGGGGGGGATAGGGTGATTGAGGGGTTAGGGTGATTGAGGGGATAGGGTGAATTGACTAGGGAGGGGATAGAGTGATTGAGTAGGGAGGGGATAGAGTGATTGAGTAGGGAGGGGATAGGGTGATTGAGGGGATAGGGTGATTGAGTAGGGAGGGGATAGGGTGATTGAGGGGATAGGGTGAATTGACTAGGGAGGGGATAGGGTGATTTGACTAGGGAGGGGATAGGGTGATTTGACTAGGGAGGGGATAGGGTGATTTGACTAGGGAGGGGATAGGGTGATTTGACTAGGGAGGGGATAGGGTGATTTGACTAGGGAGGGGATAGGGTGATTTGACTAGGGAGGGGATAGGGTGAATTGACTAGGGAGGGGATAGGGTGATTTGATGAGTTCTAGGATGAGTTCACAATGAGTTCTAGGAATCACCATCATAATAACTTGATACAGGCTTCACATCTAAGTGTTTTTTATAATGTTGGTAATAAATGCAGAGTTATGAAACAGACAAACAAAACAGAAATATTACTTTTCTATAAATATAACATTGACAAATGTTAACCTTTTAGCTCACCCATCTCCCATCAGCAAACCATGTCTCCATCATTCTCCTTATATGGGCCTGTCAGCCCCCCAGTAATAATGGGCTGTTCCAACCCATTGGGTCTGTCCATGTGACAAGGGAGGGGAGGAGGCTGGTGTTGAGCTGTTAACATTGCTGAGGTAGGACAGTCGTCCTCTGTAAGCCTCTGTTAAGTGTGTGTGTGTTCATTGATTTCCCTACAGTGATAGTAGTGTGTAAACAGGCTGGGGAAACCTGCTGATTAGTAGAGTACAGTATCAGTGTGGTGGCTCCAAGGGCAAACACAAACACACACACACACACACACACACACACACACACACACACACACACACACACACACACACACACTCAAGCATGCAGTGTCTGTGATTTTGATTGTGATTGTGATTACCAGTATGATTTGTGACTGTGTCCCTGTGGGCCTGCAGTGTGAGGAGCAGAGGGTTGGTGTCATTACTCACCCCTAGGCACTGCACTGCATGGTACTGAAGCGGGGGGGGGGTAGAGGGGCTGGGCTATGGAGAGGAGGAGGGGGGAGGCAGGGGGAGAGAGAGGGGCTGGGCTATGGAGAGGAGGAGGAGGGAGGCAGGGGGAGAGAGAGGGGCTGGGCTATGGAGAGGAGGAGGAGGGAGGCAGGGGGAGAGAGAGGGGCTGGGCTATGGAGAGGAGGAGGAGGGAGGCAGGGGGAGAGAGAGGGGCTGGGCTATGGAGAGGAGGAGGAGGGAGGGAGGGAGGCAGGCGGGAGGTAGAGGGGCATGGCTATGGAGAGGAGGAGGGGGCGTGGAGGGAGAGGGGCTGGGCTATGGAGAAGAGGAGGGGGGGGGCATGTGAGAGAGATGGAACCCGCTAGGGAGATGAGCAGCATGGGGAAGAGATAGTGGTGTCAGGCTACTCAGCTGGGTGTGATGGGGGAGAGATAGTGGTGTCAGGCTACTCAGCTGGGTGTGATGGGGGAGAGATAGTGGTGTCAGGCTACTCAGCTGGGTGTGATGGGGGAGAGATAGTGGTGTCAGGCTACTCAGCTGGGTGTGATGGGGGAGAGATAGTGGTGTCAGGCTACTCAGCTGGGTGTGATGGGGGAGAGATAGGGGTGTCAGGCTACTCAGCTGGGTGTGATGGGGGAGAGATAGTGGTGTCAGGCTACTCAGCTGGGTGTGATGGGGGAGAGATAGTGGTGTCAGGCTACTCAGCTGGGTGTGATGGGGGAGAGATAGTGGTATCAGGCTACTCAGCTGGGTGTGATGGGGAGAGATAGTGGTGTCAGGCTACTCAGTTGGGTGTGATGGGGAGAGATAGCGGTGTCAGGCTACTCAGCTGGGTGTGATGGGGGAGAGATAGTGGTATCAGGCTACTCAGCTGGGTGTGGTGTGGGAGAGATAGCGGTGTCAGGCTACTCAGCTGGGTGTGATGGGGTAGAGATAGTGATATCAGGCTACTCAGCTGGGTGTGGTGGGGAAGAGATAGCGGTGTCCAGCTACTCAGCTGAGTGTGATGGGGAGAGATAGTGGTGTCAGGCTACTCAGCTGAGTGTGATGGGGAAGAGACTTACTGTAGATAGGATATATTGGTCTGTGTGTGCTCGTGTATGTATCTGTTTGTAGGGGCTTCCCAGTGAAAGGACGGGGTGTGTGTGTGTGTGTGTGTGATGGCATATCTCGTGAATGTGTTTGTTATGCTGTAGGCTGGAGGCCATGCATCTTCCTCTGTAGCTGACATATGTCAAGGTTATCCTGATCAGTGTTCTGTCTATATGGTACTCCCTACAGAACGACATTGGAGATCGAAAAACATGTTCAGAATAAATGACCAAATCAGCTGTTCCACCATAACAGCTAGCTGATGTGTGGTTTGAGTGTTCTGTTACAACATGGCCACCACCTATCATCTAAGTGGGTGCTGCTACACGTTAGCAGTGGATGGGGTGAGTTCCCTCCCAACAGACCCCAGTGAAAATCCTTATTCTAATATGTGTTCCATTATTACTTCCTACAGTATATCATATACTGTGTAGCTGGGTTTAACATGAGCTGTCATTGGATATACCAGAGTCGGACTACGTGGAATGGTATTGTAGCGACCCGCACAGACAGCTGTGTGTTGTGTTAGGCTAGTAGGTGGTTGTGTTGTACTGACCAGTACCCAGTGTTCGCGGGGTCCGACATGTCAATCAACCTGCTATCTGCCAATCACGGGAATGCCTGGAATGTTCTGATGCCGGGCATCCTGGCGGTTGGCGGAGTGGCGTGGAGGGGGGTTGGGCAGGGGGATGGAGCATTGGAAGTTAAGACCAGGTTTCGCCTTTGTTCTCTCTCTTACGTCTGGGCTTCACAAGAGAAGGTCACGATTGGCTTGTGGGTTATCTGTCATTTATTTGGCGTGTGCTACGGCCCAAACAGTAGCCTGTGTAAAGTTGGTTTAATAAACCGTCAATTCGCAAACTCAAGCCTCTGTCTGGACAATTGTTCATTTATGATCTAGTCAGGTCATTACAGTATTGTTATGGAAATCACAGTTTGATGGTCAAGAAGCAGCCCCTCGTTCCATGTTCTCATTAAATGGTTTTAACGTCCGCCCGCCCGCTGTTAAAGTGCTTTTAGGATTTTAGTGTCAGCAAACCTCAAGCTCTCCAAAAATATTGATGGGTTACTGTGATAGAAAAGGGCCATATTATATGCAAATAGGGTTCAAATCTACTGAGATGAGGAGCCTAATAACAGTCAAGCTCCAATCACAGCAGGCTTGCTCCAGTCCCATACAGCCATCAGTCCCATACAGCATCAGTCCCAAACAGATCAAGTCATTTGTTTGAGTGTCACGTCATGTGCAGGATAGACAGTTTGACCGTGCGCTGGATTATTGATTAGGAGATAAATAATGAGAGGTAATGAAGATGAACACGTTTTATCTCTCAGGATCTCTTCATTGATTTTGCGGTGGTAGTTCAGTAATACATTCAGATTTGAGTGACCTTGCCTAACACCTGAAGACACGTGTTAGCTCCCCGAGCAAATGCCTAGGTCTTTAGCTCAGTGGGCTAAAGCAGTCTTGAGATCCAGGTTTGAAACCTGGTCATTGACACATTTTTTTCAGTGAGAAAGAGCAGTCCTTTATTTACTAGATGCAATTAATTAATAAAAAATAGACTGGCTGTGTGACAGATGTGGAAACCTTCGCTGTGTAGAACCTCATCTCTTTCTCCCAAGGAGTGCAGTTTCCATGGCAACGTGGTCTTGCAGGGTTGGTGAGCAGCTGTGTGTGGATGTAGTGGGCTAGTCTCTGGGAAGCAGCCGTTTGGCAATATGAGATGACATCGTACTGCTGAAATAGAGCCTTATGCTGCTAATTGGAATTGTGATTTGCAGAGGTTTTACTGTGGTTACAAACCTCCACGTATTTATTTGAACAGTTAGGCAAAAACTTTTAATTTGTCTCTATACTCCAGCATTTTGGATTTGAGATCAAATGTTTAATATGAGGCGACAGTACAGAATGTCACCTTTTATTTGAGGGTATTTTCATACATACAGTTCAGAAAGTATTCATACCCCTTGACTTATGCAACATTTTGTTGTTACAGCCTGAATTCAAAATGGATTAAGTCCTGTTTTTTTCTCACCCACCTACACGCAAAACCCCATAATGACAAAGTGAGAATGGGTTTTTAGAAGATTTTGCACATTTCTTGAAAATGAAATACATAAATATCTCATTTACAGAAGTATTCACACCCCTAAGTGAATACTTTGTAGAATAACTTTTTGACGGCGATTACGTCTTGTATCTGGATTTGGGGTGAGATAAATTCAGGCTGTAACACAACAAAATGTGGAATAAGTCAAGGGGTATAAATATTTCCTGAAGGCACTGTTTTACCGTTTAAAAATTGAAGTCCCCCAATTTGAAGGTGTCATAAGTAGTTCAAAATGTAGTATTTGGTCCCATATTCCTAGCACGCAATGACTACATCAAGTTTGAGGCACAATAAACTTGGATGCATTTGCAGTTTGTTTTGTCTGTGTTTCAGATTGTTGTGCCCAATAGAAATTAATGGTAAATAACGTATTGTCATTTTTTGGTCACTTTTACTGTAAATAAGAATAGAATATGTTTCTGAACACTTCTACGTTAATGAGATCATGCCACCAAAACATGCTTACCACTCACCATTACCAATAACAGGGGAGGTTAGCATTCTTGGGGGGGTATAATTTTATGCCTATAAACCCCACCAAAATAAACTGCAAATGCACTTTTATCTTCACTGTCCAGGTAAATACATAGGGGAGTGTATATAACTGTATGTATAGTGTGTGTGTGTGTGTGTATATATATGACTCTGGCTCATCCAATCAGACAATAGGCTATATTCAGGCTGTCAGTTGCTGTGTGGATTCTGGGTTTTCTGGCGAAATCTCTTCTCAGTATTTTCAACCCAAAGAATTCAATAAAAGTATCTATTCTAAAACAAGAGAGAGATGCACCTGTTTTATAACATGCACTAGATATTTTTGGCTGCACCTCCAGTGATATTAGTTGAAGCGTTATCACTCCCCCCCTCCACTCCTCCAGGGATCAGTGTTATGTCCACTCAGCCTGCAATATATGTCAGCTGTAGCCAGCAGCAGTGGAGTGTGGTGATGCTACATCACTGTGGGTATGTTGGTTCTACTGTGGGTAGTGTTGTTTGTGTGCCCTAGGCTGAGGAAGGTTGTCCTACTCTAGCTAGACCCCCCTGTAGAGCAGAGTAATTCACAACTCCTGTTACAACAAGCCACTAACAACCTGGCTTACAGTGCCTTCAGAAAGTATTCACACTTCTCGACTTTCTCCACATGTTGTTGTGTTACAGCCTGAATTTAAAATGGATTACATTTATATTTTGTGTCACTGGCCTACACACAATACCCCATAATGTCAAAATGGAATTATGTTTTTAGAAATATTTACAAATTCATTAAAAATGAAAAGCTGAAATGTCTTGAGTCAGTAAGTATTCAACCCCTTTGCTACGGCATGGCTAAATAAGTTCAGGAGTAAAACTGTGCGTAATAAGTCACATAATAAGTTGCATGGACTCACTGTGTGTGTAATAATAGTGTTTACCATAATTGACTACCTCATAACATTTTCTGTAAGGTCCCTCAGTCGAGCAGTGAATTTCCAACACAGATTCAACCACAAAGACCAGGGAGGTTTTCCAATGCCTCGCAAAGAAGGGCACCTATTGGTAGATGGCTAAAAATGGACAAAGCAGACATTTAAATATCCCTTTGAGCATGGTGAAGTTATTAATTACACTTTGGATGGTGTATCAATACACCCAGTCACTAACACAGTTGCCGGAGAGGAAGGAAACCGCTCAGGGATTTCACCATGAGGCCAATGGTGACTTTAAAACAGTTACAGAGTATAATGGCTGTGATAGGAGGAAACTGAGGATGGATCAACAACATTTACTAACCTAAATGACAGAGTGAAAAGAAGGAAGCCTGTACAGAATACAAATATTCCAAAACATGCATCCTGTTTGCATTAAGGTACTAAAGTAAAACTGCAAAAAATGTGGCAAAGAAATTAACTTTATGTCCTGAATACAAAGCGTTATGTTTGGGGAAAATCCAACACAACACTGACTACCACTGTTCATATTTTCAACCATGGTGGTGGCTGCATCATGTTATTGGTATGCTTGTCATCGGCAAGGACTAGGGAGTTTTGTAGGATAAAAAGAAGTCCATAAGACTTCTGAAAGTTTATCCCCCATCAACAACAACAATAACAACACAAAGTAATGAATGTGTGTGTTCCACAGGGCTCATTCCCAGTGAATTTACAGCTGGTTCTGGTCTTGCGGCCCTCCACCTTATTCCAGCGGACGCTCTCCGACATCTTCTTCAAGTTCAACAGGGATGAGTTCAAGATGAAGGTGCCGGTATGTTTTTTTATATGCATGTGCACGTGCTCGTCTGATGTGAGGACGTTAGTGGACGTTTGTATGCGTCTCATATGTAGGTTAATGTGTGTTGACTCCCTATGTCTCAGGTGGTGATGCTGAGCTCTGTGACGGAGCTCCATGCCTACATCGACCGGACGCAGCTGCCCCAGGAGCTGGGAGGAACCCAGGATTACTGCCATGATACCTGGATCTCACACCGCACCGTGAGTACCCTACTACCACACCCTTCCCACCAGACCCCTGACAGAATACATAGGGCCCAATCCTAACCTGATATCTGCGCACTGAACTGAACTCATTCTAAACTCTCCCATTAGTCCGCCCCATCTCAATGGGATGTGTGTGTGTTTATAACCAGTGATGACACAATTGGGTTGTGTTTGTCCGGTCCTCAGGCTATCGAGGCCTTTGCTCTGATGGTGAAGACCACGGCACAGACCCTGCAGTCGTTTGGGACGGAGCTGGCCGAGACCGAGCTACCCAACAACGCCCAGGCCACGTCCAACCTGCTGGCCACACACACCGAGAAGAAGGGACAGATGAAGGTAAGGGCATGGAGGGACCAAGTCATTAATATGCAGACTATTACCAAAAACTCCATGTTTTAAGTGATAGTGTTGAGGTCAATTCATCTGAAATTCAAGGCACGATTAAACATTCAGTTCCTGATTTGTTCCTGATGTTTGTGTTTCTCAGGGGAAAGATATACTGAAGAACAGACTTTGGCTGTAGCTGAGACTGTATACTCTGTACTGTCCAATGGTAGATCCCTCTAACGGATGTGTCCATGTCCTGTCTTTCTCCCAGGAGGACCTGTGTGTGGCCCTGGGCCAGGGGGGCCGGCTCCTGGAGAGCATCAACGAGCCCCTGCAGAGAGAACCTGACTATACAATGAACCAGGACGAACTGGAGAACCTGGCCACCGTGCAGAGGTCAGAGGGGACAGGGGTCAAGGGTCAGGCTTAGAGGTACTCTCATACCTAAGAAGTGGTCTAAAGTTGTTTAGATCATACTAAATCTGTATGTATGCCTCAATCCTAAATTAATGGAAAAGTTTGGCGCCATATCAATTTTAGGGTGAACTGTCCCTTTAATGCTAA